>NC_041400.2:144507820-144807820 GCF_900747795.2 Erpetoichthys calabaricus | reverse complement strand
ACTGTGGTGTTTATAGCAGCCTCACAGCTGAGGTTACTCTTTGGCCACATATTGGTCCAGTGATGTTGGCAGCCTTTTCCAAAGTCCTCAGAGACACTTTAAAGAACGTTACACCATTATAATCCACTTAACATTCTTTCTCTATCCCCATTGAGATCAATGCATTTTGCCAAATTCGGTGAGGTACCCAAAGATTCTCAGCAGGATTCACTCATCACTACTCATTAATAAGCAGGCATTTATTCAAATATGATAGATTTTGAGTTCTTTAGCAAACATAGTTATTTCAAGTTCATACTGCCTTTAATTTACGCATAATATAATAATTTGTGTATAAATATAACAACGTTAACAGTTTTAAAGAAAAGCATATCATGGAAACAACTACTCAGAAGACATGAAGAGTCCACCAGTATTTTGGACGTTGCTGCTTTAACTGAAGGATTGAGATGACTCGTAAAATAATTACAGTCATGTTGCTTTATTTATCTATGATTTAGCACATTTGTATTAATTCTGAAATAGTAGCAATTTTTATTGCTGAGCAGATACAGCCATTTAAAAGCAGTAATATTTTCAACCCACATTAATTGAAAATAAAAAATGTTCACAAGCAACTTCAACTTTTAGTAACATCTTACAGGATACACATACTGTGCACCCAATTAGATTAAATTAGATAGAACTTTATTTGTCCCCATGGAGAAATTTGGCTTTTTACAGACGCTCTTTCAATAAACAAATATGTACATAAAAAATATATATACACACACACTACACTTTGTAGATTAAAATATTAAAAACTAGCCGTCCCCCGCGGCTCTGCCGTGCAGTAGTGTAACAGGACAGAAAGGAGGGTCCTGCCTGACTCCCTACTCCTGACATCACGCTTCCCCCTCCCCTTGGCCTACAGTCTCTGCCTCGGATTAGCGCAAATATTTCGTTCCTGCAAGCAAACTATGATTCTTAACGCGATGATAGAAGTCGCAAAATTAACCGGAATGTTCCAGCAAATTATAGAAAAAAACAGATTTTAATTTTTTAGGACGTTCTCTCATTCGCTAGCTAAGTGTGGGTAAGATACGCCCCGAGGCTGACGCATAAGTGAGGAGGGCCCCGCCCCCCCTACCCTCGGCCCACTGTGTCACTCTTGGATTCGCACAAATAAATCGGTATCGCAAATGAACTATAATACTTAGCGCAATGAGAAAAGTCACAAAATAAACCGGAATGTTCAAGCAAATTACAGAAAAAAACCCGATCTAAATCCATTATGTAGTTTTCTCATAAAAGGCGGACAGACAAACAGATGTTGGATTTTATATATATTCAAATGTTATGATGCTGTCAGGCTTTAAGATTATTTCAAAACACCTTGACATTAATAAAATTGAAAGAATATGAGCTTCAGGCTTAACATACAAATCAAATAAGATAAGTTCTCATTAGACATTGAGTTTTGCCTCTGACATCGAGAGAACACAAATTTAATGTTGTGTTAAACCTCCCTGTGCAAAGTATGATCCGAATATTTACCAATAAGTAGTTTTTTTTTTTAATTATTGCATTTTACACAATCTTTGTCATCCTTTTCGACCAAACACAGGATAGCAATGAGAATGTAAATGAATATGCAGTGCTAATGTAGGCAGTGAACACATACAATGAAAAACATGACAGCATTTAGTTAAATAGCACAATTAGATTAAAGCTATTCTGCGATGGTCATGGCTGTCTCCTGCCTTGTATCTGCTGTTGTGAGGACAAACCCTGGATGTCCATGAGTCCAATGTAAATTAGCAGGTTATATGTCAGTGTTCTTGTTGAACACCTTGAAAATGCATTTCATGAGACCTTTAGTGTTTAAAAGTATGCTATAACTAACAGTGATGCCCATGTCATCTACCTTTGACCTTAAAATGTATGCACTTAAGCAGGGAATGTGGATCTGCTTTCTATTATTATCAATGACGGTTGCTTAATGAGGCAGGAGGAAGAAAGCAAGATTGTGAATTGTTGTGTGTTTTTTTATTGCATGGTAATCCCATTTGTGTTGTGTATTAAAGCACACAAATAGCCTGTAAACACAACTTAAATAACTGAAAGCATTATAGTATAGCAAATAGAAAATTTAATATATGTGGAGGAATCTAGTGTTTTCTCTGACTGTTAAAGCCTAGAGTTCACACAATTCTGGAACATTTTTGTTCAAGATATAAAGGTCCTATACCATCCTGAAGCCCGGCCATAATGTCAATTAACCTAAAGATGTCAGGCAATCAAATTAAAAAGTGAAAGTAATATTTTACTCATAATTTCATGACTTTTCTACAGTACAAGTAGTTAAGAGAAAAGGTTAACAGTAGATTGCCCCGTCTCTGAATGGTATATCATTAGTCTTGAAGAAAAGGTCTAATTGCTTTTTGATTGCTCTTCAGGAGTCAGTCGGTATGAAGATGTTGAATGTCCTTCAATACATTCAATTAATATTTCTTCTCTGTATGTTAGCGATCATTCCTGCAGCTGAGACTTATACATCACCTTGACAATGCCTTCCTGTTCGCCAAGAAAAGATTTGCCAGGCAGTTTATATCAGGGCCTTTTTTAAATTAAAATACAATTGTTTCTTTTATTTTTAACAAACATTAATTGGATTTTAACTTCATACGTATAAGGCTCAGACTCCTTACAGACATCTTTTGGAAGGTTGAGGTTTGAAAAAATGCATAGGTGGATTTATAGAATACAGTTAGTAAAATACATACATTATTAAATTAATGAAAGAAAACCTAATCATGCATCTCATTTTATTTCATTTGGATGGTCAAGTGTCACAGTGATCAGTAGTTACGGTTACCTTGCACTGTGTTGCATTAATTCAAAACCATAACTCTTCCATCCATCCATTTTCCAACCCGCTGAATCCGAACACAGGGTCACGGGGGTCTGCTGGAGCCAATCCCAGCCAACACAGGGCACAAGGCAGGGAACCAATCCCGGGCAGGGTGCCAACCCACCGCAGGACACACACAAACACACCCACACACCAAGCACACACTAGGGCCAATTTAGAATCGCCAATCCACCTAACCTGCATGTCTTTGGACTGTGGGAGGAAACCGGAGCGCCCGGAGGAAACCCACGCAGACACGGGGAGAACATGCAAACTCCACGCAGGGAGGACCCGGGAAGCAAACCCAGGTCCCCAGATCTCCCAACTGCGAGGCAGCAGCGCTACCCACTGCGCCACCGTGCCGCCCACCATAACTCTTTTATCATAAAAATATATCTAAGCCTCCATCGGTTTCCTAACTGCTTATCCAGATTAGGATCATCGAGAGCCACTCTCTATCCCAGCATCCCTATGTGCAAGATATGCTATTTAATGTTCAATATATTTATATGAAAATTATTATGATAGGTACATCTCTGTACATCAAAATAATTTGAGGGCAATAGTCAAAATGTGTATGAAAAATAATGCAGTTAATTATACAAAACCCAAGAGAGATGTTTAGAGGTAACAGAAATTATCAAAGCAAATAAACAGAGAACACACCATAACTGTGACTACATACGTAGGGTCTGGTGCCTAGCTGTTAGGTGGGGTGGCTTACCCAATTGCCCACAACTCTGAATAACTCACCTGTGGTAGCATGGGACATACCTAAAACCTTTCTTCATTCCCTCTGACGGTCGAGAGGTTAAACAGCACCCTAGAGTGCCCACTGGCAGCTCCAGGTATACCTTTGCTGATGAACTCCAATTTGTCCTTAAGAAGCAGACACTCTTGGTGTCTATCATAATGCCAGTATGCAGCAGGTCTCCATCTGTTCAATGTGGGATATATTTATTGCCACCTAAAAATATAGGATAATTCTCTTGGTTCTTGACCATTCCCTCATGACCTTTCACTTATCCTCTTAGTACAAAAACAACAACTACAACAACTGTCTAGCCCAAAATCACACAAGGAATGCCTCAATGTGCTTTAACATGCATTTTTGACAGCTCCCCAGCCTTGACTCTCTAAAAAGAAAAGGAAAAACTCACCCCCCCCCCCCCCCCAAAAAAAAACCCTTTAGGGATAAAAATGGAAAACCATCTTGGGAAAGGCAATTCAGGCAAGTTGGGAGTGCAATTGGTGTCAAGAAATGTGTTAAATACAATACACAAAGCAGAACCCACCACTTCACAAAGATACTGTAGATGGCCACTCTATCATTGCCACCTCAGAAATACAATGGGTATCTTTGCAACATCTTCTTACAGGGCCTCATTTAAACAAGTAGTTGAGACTTGATGTATCCAAGAAGGTATTTTGAGAAGCTCTCCAATTATCTCTGAGAATTTCCACAGTCCTTTATGGCCTGTCCACTGTGGTGTTCTACTCTTCTGCCATGTCAGTAATGGCTACACCTTGTCAATTGGACAGCTTGTTACAATATGCTTTGTGTTGAAGAGATTTAAGACTTATTATAAAGGAAGCATTATTTTAGATTTCATTTATTTTTAATCTGCATCCAGTCCTGCATGTAGGGATTGGTGGCAGAATTGGCACTCCAGCCACTATAATAAACCTCACGCTGTTCCACTCCTTTTGGACTAGTGTGGTGCTGAGGTGTCATCCCTTGTCTTTACAATAAACAACAAAACTGTGCTCATGAAAAATAACCATAAAATGATGTAATGTGGCTTAAAATAATGTTTGTAAGGCAAAATGTAACAGCGAATATAAAGAATTGGGGATCCCAGAGGGAAACTCCATTTAATCTAAAGAAAAAAGAAAATAATTATTTGTAACAAAAATACAGCTTCTCAAGGTTACTTTGTGGCATCTTTAAACCAAACAGGTGCCTTTCTTAAGTAAAATTCTAGAAAAGACAGTTTTTTACCAGCTACATGGTTATTTGATTAAACATTTTATTCTTGACAAGATTCAGTCAGATTTTAGAAGAAATCATAGCACAGAAACTGCGCTGGTTAAAGTAGTGAATGATATGCAAATTAATGTGGACAGATGCCGTATATTTGTTCTTGTTCTCGTAGACTTGACTGCAGCATTTGACATCTTTGATCACAGTATTCTTATAAATCGCCTTAGACAATGGGTGGGCTTCTCCAGCAGCATCTTAAATTGGTTTCAGTCTTATTTAACAGGTAGAAAATTTTTTGTTAGTTGTGGTGATTGTACAGTACTTCAGAGATCCATGATTTGTATATGGTGCACCACAAGGATCTATTCTGGGTCCACTGCTCTTTTTAATCTCCATGCTTCCATTAGGTCAGATTATCTCAAAGCACAAGATGAGCTACCACAGCTATGCAGACGACACCCACTTTAAGCTACAATGTTTGTATGAAATGTGCTATATAAATAAACTAGCTGTGTAAGTCTGTGCTTTAAAAAGCCCAGACTCCAAGAAACCATGGATTCTGGCACTTCAATCAATCACATTGGTTGTGCATTAGTGGCTAAGCGAGGTTCTCTTTCTGTCCGCGGTTTCGTTTTGCTGACGTGTTTGCCTCTGTTGTCTATCACTGGCTAAATGAGTTTCACTCTCCACAGAGGTTTCGTTTTGACAATGTGCTTGCCTTGCTTGTGTATTAGTGGCTAGGCGAGTGTCTCTTTTGTCTGTGGTTTCACTTTGAGCGTCATGCTGTAGTCTCACACTTCTGGGTGGGACAGACACACACACATCCACTCGTAGATGTTTATATATAAGATGTTGTTGTTGTTTCTGGTTTATCTCTGTATATTCCAAACCATAACTTCAAAAATGAAATAGTTATAGTGGATATTGATACAGTAAAACCAGCAAAAGAACTAGGGGTTTACCTCACCTAAGCAGGCCAATCCTGTTAGCAGCACTGAGGTTCTTCTTTCTACAATATTGTGTGCTGTGCTTAGCCCCTATTTATCTAACATTCACCTATTTCTATACCCAACACCATTTGGGTATGAATCATGAATTTCCCCTTGGGATTAATAAAGTATCTATCTATCTATCTATCTATCTATCTATCTATCTATCTATCTATCTATCTATCTATCTATCTATCTATCTATCTATATATATATATATATCTATCTGTGCACTAAGTGAAGGATCTAAAGACTGCACAGAAACAGGCACTAAGGAAACAGCAACCTGCAGGGACCATAAAACTATAGAATAATGTTTCCATCCTTGTGCTAGAGGAGAACAAAAGAAATGGTAAGACTAACAAGGTGAAACAACTTCAGACTCCTCTTCAGGCTGAACAACATTGATAATACTGTTAAAATTACCACTATGTTGAAGATGTCTTTGTTCTCCATCCAGTATGTCCTTGTTTGGAATCACCAGAGGAGCAAAGCCAAGCTAAAATTTCCAAAGGTCTCTACCATTACAAGCATACAGCATTAAATTAAGAAATAAACAACTTTTTGGTTGGGTGCCTAGGGTGCCATCATTCAAGGGGCATGTCTAGAGTTAGAGCAGAATAGAATCAACACAAAGGAATGAAAAAAAAATAATGGCATAGTTTAAACTTAAACAATGACCTTAAACCTGAACTTTTAATAAAATACTGCTTGAGCAAGTACAACCAGAATTTGAATTTCTTCCTAAAAGGCAAGTTGAAAAGATGGCAGTAAAAAAACGTGGCCAATATATTAATTATCAAACTGGCATGGCATATGAGACACAGACATGTCCAAGTAAAAATTAAATGATTGAAGTAACTGCTGATTTGAATGCACTGCTGAAGACTGACTTAATTGAAAGTCATACATTAAAACTTGTCTTAAAACTCTGCAAATACCATCCTCAATTGTTCATCACCATCAACGACTTGATAATCATTCTCTACACAAGCATTTTTCAACTGGTGCACCATGGAAATAACAGTGTAGTGTCCCTGGATCCTGACCTGAGAGAGACACACTCCTCTGGTGGCCGAGATCTGCCTGAGGAGGATGGCACTATCTGAAGAAGCCAACATAAAAGCAGCTCTGTGATCACCTTAACATTAATGCACTCAGACTTCTCTGAATCCTCTATACTCCCTTCCATTTCAGTGTTAAGACAACAAAGCACACCCCTCTTTTACTCTTGTTCCCTTCAACTCACTCATTTACACTCTGTGCTGTTCACACAAAACGCAGTGCTCCTTCTCATCTGCACTCATGCCGTGGGTGTCACTCTTGTGCTCTGTCACCAACACCAAGCAAAAGTGCTTCTGTTCCAGCACCTTCCACCCTCAAACCCATCTCTCATGCTCCTTCCACCCTTTCTCCCAGGACCTCCTCATCTCACTCAGATGTGTCATTTGCATAACACAGTGTGCTTTCTGAAAGTACAGTGCTTAGTAGCTGTCCACCCACATGACTCTCTGCATTTTCATCCTCATCATTACAATGTTATTGTTTTGTAATGTTAAAAGAAACAACCATGAAAACGCCGTCCTGACCAAAGCGCTGCCTGAGGAGTTTGCCTCGTTGCCGGCCCTGAATGCAAAAATATTTTTTAATGCATTAAACAGGTCACATTAATCACAAAAATTAATGAGTTAACTTTCACAAGCCTAGCTTTTATATTTATTGTATTACCTGTCCTCAACCTACTGTAAATGAAAAAGGTATGGAATGACAAGACAAGAAGAGATTATGTATAAAACTCGAGAAAATATGCCTGCAAACCTGTCACTTGGGTCTGGTGAATTATATAAAGAGAGATTGTAATATTTGTATGTTTATAATTCTGTTTTTAATTATATCACAAATTGGCTCCAGCAGACCCCCATGACCCTGTAGTTAGGATATAGCAGGTTGGATAATGGATGGATGGATGGATTATATCACAAAAATACTATGGAAAAAGTGCACCTTGGCATTATTACATTTTAATCATGGAAAATGTTTAACTAATTGCCTTTGTTAGTACTGCAACATTTAGGATTAATGGCTAATAGTATAGTTAAAATATTTAGATAGACATTCCATGAACAGGCCTGGAATGTTTTCCAAAGACCTCTTAGTCTCCTGATAAATATATGAAGGCATTTTCTGGATGAATCCTTTCCTGGAACTGAAGACTGATGCAGCTTATTATTTGCTACATCCATTAGAATGCAAGCGATTACTGTAACTGCCTGCAATGTGAAGCAGCAGCAGTTGGTGAGAGAAGGCCAGATTGACATAAGTGACATTGAAAATATTTTAATAATGCAGGAGAAGGGCTACTTTTGTAAGCAGTTATTCAATCTCAGTTCATCAAATGAATCTCAGTATGTGCACAAAATGCTGCATAAATGTAGTACAAAAAATGGTTAAATGTCTGTTAAATATTAAATTCATGACAAAGCATTATTCTACATAATTTGTTACCATTATTATTTTTAATCTGCATAATCTGGGATTAATCACAAAATGTACCCTCTATTACAAGATCTCCTCCAGGGAAAAAGAGTAGGAAGTGATTTAAGCTCAATCTAGGGCTCTGTTCCTGTGAATTGTTACACAACACAGAAACAGAGACTTGCCAAACATTAACCTTGATTGTGCAATATCTAATCTGTCTTTTTCCTTCATTCTTTCACCTGTGTACCCTGAACTGCATGTTAGCATTTCTAAATTTAAACAGTAGCTTGTTTGATTTTTGAATGTCCTGAATGCAGTTCTAAGAACGCAAACGCCTAGACAGTCTTCACAAGAAGCAGCTTACCTGCTGTGAGCACCAGATGGCTTTTATGATCATTCTTAAGTGCTACATATCACAGCTAATGATGTGACACCCAAATGCTTTGTTTTAAAGCATATCCATTTTCAAGGCCAGCATTGCCCTCAGGTTCTAATTTTATGTACATCTCCATTTAGGAAATAAATGCTTTTGCTTGCATACATTGAGTCAAATCTACTATATGAAATAAGAAGGCAAACCAACAAATGCATGTATTGTTAATTGTAAACAAAAGTCAACTTACTGTATTTATAAATGAAAAGGTATGTAACATATAAATAAATACATTGCTGTACTATATGTATAAGTACATACTGAACATACATATACATATATATATATATATATACTGTATATATAGTCACACGTGCGCTTGGGAGACAGTTTATGGGCTCAAATAGATGCATTTACCTGCCAAACCAGGGGTTGGCGGTGTCCTCTAACTCTTTCCTCTCTCCTGGCAGAACTGTAGAAACCATCCAATAACATCACTTCCAGTTTCAAGCCTCAAGATCACTCATCTTCATAACATCACTTTCTATAGACCCACCTATATATATTACCTTCATTTTCTTTTGTGCCAGTTCCATTTTGAACATCATTTCCTTTTGTTTTCTGTGCACCAATATATGTAATATAGGGGATCCTCCCAAACCTTTGACATTTTTTTTATACTTATTTTACAATATATATGTATATAGTGATGGAGCATGATTCCTTAATTGGATGGGAGGCCAGCCCGAGGATGCCACAAGAAACAGGGTGAAGATCTTCCTGTTTCACCCAGGAAGACAGGCATACAATGCCACTGTAACAATGGATGTGCTGACGTCCCGGCCGGGGTGGACCCAGGAACAATGCTGGACCGGGAGGACAGGGGGAGACAACCCAGCAGGACCATGGGCTCCCCCGACGCAATAGGATGCAGCCTCCCTAGGTGGTTTTACCTGCGCAGATACCTGCAAGACACACTGGATGTTGTATTCCACAAAAACAGAGTTCTCTGTTTCAGTGGGGGTCATCATGGGGTGCTACAGGGATTCCTCATCCCTGGTTTATGGGTCTTCCGTTTGACCCGGAAGTACTTCCACCGGGCTATGCCCTAGCACCAGAAGTACTTCCAGGTCCAGGATAAAAGAACCCACTTGACCTTAACTAGGCAAGTCAGAGTTGGGGGAGAAAGTGGACAATGCTTACCTGGGAGGTGTAGAGGAGGAGAAAATACACTGAAACCTTTATGGAAGGTAGTTCTAAAAATAAACCAGTTTTATTTAAACAGGACTTGTGTGTGTATATATATATATATATATATATATATATATATATATATATATATTGTACATTGCATTCGTTGTCTGAGTCTCGACGACCTGAATTGTGTGGGTGGTTACCTACCAGGTAACACTTGTGGTTGGTCTGCCATTCGGCAAACATCCGCCACGGTGCCCTTTCACTTGCGAGAAGCAGATCATGGAATGTTGCATAGTTTACTGTCAAATAAAACAAAGAGTACGTGACACGTGTTTCGCCCTCATTTTGGGCTCATCAGGCGTACACACTCTACTGCTCCCATCTCGGGGAATCAAACTTCAGATGTCAGCGTCAGAGACGAAGCCTCTTTACGCTGCGCCACGGCGTGTGGTTCGTTTATTTGACAGTCTGTAGGTCCGGAATAATTACATACATTCGTTGTCTGCGTAGCTGGGAGGTAACCACCCACACAATTCAGGTCATCGAGGCTCAGACAACGAATGCAATGTATGTAATTACTCCGGACCTACAGGCTGTCAAATAAACGAACCACATGCTGTGGCGCAGATTAAAGGGACTTCGTCTCTGACGCCGAGGTTCGATTCCCCGAGAAGGGAGCAGTAGAGTGTGTACGCCTGATGAGCCCAAAATGAGGGTGAAACACGTGTTGCGTATTCTTTGCTTTATTTGACAGTATACTATGCAACATATATATATATATATCATATAGTCAACCACGGGAGCCTTGTGAGTGCCTTACTGGGACAGATTCAGCTGTCCACCAGGGGGCTGCAGAGGGGCTTATACTGTCTATAATACTATTTTCTGTTCCAAATCCTAGGACACAGGAAGTCCTGCCCAGAGACAAATGGCATCACTTCTCATCCATTGACTACACCTCATCCACCTCAACCTGCGAAAAATCAGACCTTCTCAGTCACATTGACTAGAACAGTCAAGAATACGTATGTCATCTATGGATTTATAAATGACATATACTCAATGTCTGTGCACTGCCCGGTAAGAAGTGTTTAGCAGTGTTCCTTGGGTGCCAAAGTGATCATGGTGCATTTGCTTTGTTGAGCGTGATGTGCTCTGATTTTCCCCCAAGTCTCTAATGCCCCCCTCCCCTCCCCTCCCCTTTCTCTTCCCCCTATAGGTGGATCAAAACACATGCATATTACTTATTTCTTTGCAGCTTGCACAAATTAATACAGCACAACACCTACATAATGATGGAAAAAGGTCCGGAGGTTCAGAATGTTTCATGTTGCAATGTATTGAATGTGTTGTGAACTGACAGTTCATCTTGAAGGGTTAATTCTATAATGAGGACCAGGAAATTAAAGTACCAAGATAAATGTTACATAAATGGAGCAAGGTCACTGGAATACAAATAACTCATTCAAAAAGCACAAAACGTAAAACAAAATCCATCCTTAGAAATACAAAGCCAAATACTTCTGCAACCTGAGATTCCTTTCCCTAAATAACCAGAGATCATGAATTTATTTTTAAATTTCTAGAAACTTAGACACCAGTGTTATTTCTACATCATCTTAAATAATATCTGTAATTAGGATGTTTCACTCATCACGTGACTGCCAACAAATGTCATTCTCAACAGATGTAAACTGTCAATTCTGTCACCATATGACTTCAACATCATGATAAATAATAACATCATATGAAATTGCAAAAGAAAATGGAAAGCATGAAAATCCATAGCAAAGACCCGCAAATGATCACAGGGCTGTCGTCTTTCTAATTAATGAAATAATATACAGTACACATGAACTCCACTGCTTGGAATCCCACATTTTCTGCACTTTGTATTTTTTTTCTCCCTCAGTGACTACTGGAAAAAGAGGATGAATCCCTGAATCAAAAGGTTAGAGACTAGACAAAATATGGGTACCAGGAGATATCAAAGAATGTTTAAAACTATTTAGGCACTCAGAGAGACACATTCCCAATGTAGAAGTACACAAAATATTTCCAGCAAATTCTACTAATGGAAGCAACTGACACCAGTTTCTTTGACAAGAATCTTCAGTACACTGAAGGAGCTTTTATAAATCTTGGTTGATCCTTTGTGTCTGTCTATTACTCTGAAAATGAAGATCAAGGGTATGGTTAACAGGTTTTCTTCATGAAAAACATACAGAATTTCAAAATAAATTGAGGGACATGATCTGAGATACTTGCCTTGTGAAAACAATATGGTAAATAAAACATTTTACTAACTTTTCAGCTGTTTAGAATTTCTTTAAGGGGATGAAGTGGCCACTTTTTCAAAAATATGTCTACTACTACAAGGAATACAATGTTTTGTCAAGAAGAAGGCAGATCTGTAATGAAATTCATAGATTATTCTTCGCACGACCACTTTAGTGGGGTGATAGGATGCAGAAAAACAATGGAATGTGTGAATTTGCTTTGGCATAATTATAAATATTACAAACCCGGATGTCTGACTTAATTTCTTAATTTATAGGTTACCAAAATAATTGTATAATTCTATTGTTCCCAGATGACCAGCAAGAAGAGAATCATTCTCCCAGAGTATGATTTCCTTCTTGACTCATTCTGGGATAAGCTCTACTCTACCAGAGACAGATGTCTGAACAAGCACCATTTGTTGGGTGTTTAGAGAATAAATCCAAAAGAGTGCCACCCAGAAATAGCTGCAACAAAGCATTTCTCAGTTCAATAGACTCTTCCGTATCCTCCATTTCACAACAAAGAATATCTGCTTATTTATTACTTTTACTGGATCTATGCAAAATATCAAATTTAAATCTGATAAGTGACCATCTCACTTGTTGAGAATTTAATCTTTTGGAAGATTTTAGATAAATAAAATTTTTATCATCAGTGATGATCATTTAGGGGTACTCAGTCCCTTCAACTTAGTGCCTCCCTTCTTCAAATGGCAATTTTATTGGTAATTCTGTTTCCGAATTCATAATTTTCTTCTGTGGGTATTATTTTTTTGCAGTAATAAGCACAGTATTGGAGTTTTCCAGTAACCTTAAAATGTTAAGATAAAATTCACCGTACCCCTAAATTTGATGTATTAACCTTTACTTCAAAAAGGACAGAACAATCTACATGACAGAGAATATGAGAATTGGTAAATCTTTTTTTATTTAAGTTGGCAAATGCTTCCTGTATATCAACTGTCCACAGAAAAGCACAACCACTTTTTACTGGTTAAAGTGGTGATAGAGGCAATTACCATAATAGAATTATTAATAAAACATAGATAATAATTTGCCAATCCTACAAGCCTCTGACATTGCTTAACAGAGGTTAGGAAGCCTCCAGCCTAATACGACCTTAACTTTGGAAGGGTCTATACTTAAACATTTAAAGACCCTTGCGAGAAATCTAATTGCCCAAAAATAAAACTGTCATCTTGCGTAATTCACACTTCTCAAGTTTCATGTATAAATGACTCTGATGAAGTCGAAAGAAGATCCTACTCAGAAGGTGCACATGACTCTTCATATCTTTAGTAACGATTAGAATGTTGTCAAAATAAACTATACATATTACTCTAAAATAGCTCTGAAGATATCATTAACTTACAAATGGGAAGCCTTTGATGTGTTAGCTAAGCCTTTGGACATCAAAAGTTAAGTGCCCTTTAAAAAGCTGTTTTCAATGTGTCTTTTTCTGTTATTCTATATCCAGTTTAGTGAACACTGTGGAATCTGACTGAAATTAAAAATAGTGGATAGTTGTTGTTTTTTTCTTTTTTTGTTTATTATAGTTATATTATTCAGCCCCCAATAATCAATACAAGGATACAGATAACCATCTTTCTTTCCTACATAGAATGTTATTACAATTCATGTTGTAAGACAATATAATACTTCATCCCAACAAACTAATTTTAGAGTGTGAATTTGGAAATTAAGGCACTGGGAGGGGGGTTTAACAGAGAATAATTGGATAATCAGGCAATGGACAAACCAGGAAGAAAAACAACTCTTTCATTAAAACTCAAAATGTAACATAAAACGGGTCATTAAAAAAAAGCCAAACATTTTTCCTAAATAAATTTCCCTTCCCCAGATAACCATGGTAGATCATGAAATGTTTTCAAATACCCAGAAAATTGGACAGAAATGTTATGGCAAAGTCATCTTAAACTGTATCTGCTATTCTGACATCACATATAGTGTCATTGTCAGTTGTGTGACTAGCGGCTGTTGTGAGAAGCAGTCAAAAATATAAAAAAGGGGTTTGAGGCCTCTTACGAGTCCCACAAAACAGGCTAGGACCTTCGAAAGCCTGCCCAGATAAGGCCTCACCCCAGGCAGCCAGCAGCCTACTATTCCTACTATTATTGCAACTGTTTACCGGCCCCCTAAATCAAATAATGACTTTGCTGTTTTCCTTACACACTTATCTACTGTTTCATCAAACATAATACTTCTGGGGGATTTCAATATACATATGGATAATAGCAGTGTTCCTATTACTAGAGACTTTACATCCTCCCTTGAGAGTTTTGGATTCCAGCAGCATACTGATGTTCCCACTCATTCCAAAGGACATATCTTGGACTTGATTTGCTGTTCTGGAGTTACCCCACTTGATTGTACTGCAGATGAACTCCCCATAACTGATCATTTTCTTATTTCATTCAATGTTAAACATGCACTTTCCAATACTAAGCTTTCCCGTCTCATGTCTTTCCGTAATATTAAGCATATTAACTTAGACTCCCTTTCCTCTAGTATTGATTCCCTTATGGACATTCATAATTTATCCATCTCCTGAAGAACTGGTCTCACACTATAATACTGGACTTAAAGGTATTCTTAACTCTGTAGCTCCATTAAAATCTAGATCTGTTTCTTTCTCCTTTTCTGCTCCCTGGTTCATGCCTGAACTTCGGCTTTTGAAAGCCAAAGGCCTGCAACTTGAATGGTTGTATAAAAAAACTGGACTCTTTGTTCACAAAGAGATGTACAAAAACCATATACTTTATTACAAGGACTGTATTGCCCAAACTAAACCTAACTATTATACTCACATTATTTCTTCCAATCCACCCCCTACCCCCCCCAGTTCTGGTCAAAGTCTGTCTCCCCTCTCTGGTCCCTCTTATTTCTGCTATAATCCACTCTTCTCTCACTACTGGCACTGTTCCTTCATCTTTTACAACTGCTGCAACAACCCCAATACTGAAAAAACCTGGTGCCGATCGGACTCATTTCAGTAATTTTCGTCCTATTTCTAATCTACCCTTCATTTACAAAATTCTTGAAAAAATAGTGGCTATTCAACTTCATTCTCATTTATCTCAAAATAATCTGTATGAACAGTTCCAGTCTGGTTTTCGTCCCCTCCACAGTACAGAAATGACACTTACAAAAATTACTAACGACCTCCTTATGGCAGCAGATTCTGGTTTAATTACTATTCTCATCCTCCTTGATCTGAGTGCAGCCTTTGACGCTATTTGTCACACTACTCTTCTCAATAGATTATCTTCGATTGGCATTACCCACACTCCACTAAATTGGTTCAGATCCTACCTCTCAGACCGCACTCAGTTTGTTCAGCTTAAAACTTTCACATCCTAACCCCTCCTTTTCATTATTTACCTAACACCCCTTGGTAATATTTTTCATAAATATAATATTAGCTTCCACTGTTATGCTGATGACGCCCAGCTCTATCTCACTAGCAAACCTCCTGCTTCCTTTCCACCCTCCTCACTTATTGATTGCATAGCAGAAATCAAATTCTGGTTTTCTTCAAATTTTCTTAAATTAAATAGTGACAAAACTGAGGTTCTCCTAATTGGTACAAAATCAACATTATCAAAAAACTGATCATTTTTCATTAGTTATTGATAATT
The DNA here is from genome assembly GCF_900747795.2 of Erpetoichthys calabaricus. Classification (NCBI taxonomy): domain Eukaryota; kingdom Metazoa; phylum Chordata; class Cladistia; order Polypteriformes; family Polypteridae; genus Erpetoichthys; species Erpetoichthys calabaricus. The sequence continues at coordinate 144,791,965 of NC_041400.2, read as the reverse complement.
CTTCTGTCTCCCCTTCTCCACAGGTTAACAGTCTGGGTGTCATCCTTGACAGAACTTTATCCTTTCAGTCCCATATCAATAACATCTCCCGGTCTGCATATTTCCACTTGCGTAACATTAATTGTATTCGCCCCTCCCTCACTCCCCAAACCACTGCTATCCTTGTTCATATCCTTGTCACTTCTGGATTATTGCAATTCCCTTTTCTTTGGTCTTTCTCACAAATCTCTTTACAAGCTTCAACTGGTCCAGAATTCAGCTGCCCGCATCATTACTAGAACCCCCTCTATTCACCATATCACTCCCGTTTTGCAGCAGCTTCACTGGCATCCAGTTAAGTTCCACATTCGATTCAAAATTCTTCTGTTAACTTTTAAGGCTGTCCACAACCTTGCCCCTCCATATCTGTCTGACCTCCTCCATGTTGCCATTCTCTCCCGTACCCTTAGATCCTCTTCCTCCATCCACTTGAGTGTCCCCTTCGTCTGTCTTACCACTATGGGGAGCAGAGCATTAAGTTTCTCTGCTCCCCAGCTCTGGAACTCACTACCATCTGAGGTTAGAAATATTGAATCATTTTCACTTTTCAAATCTAAACTTAAAACTCATTTGTTTAAGACTGCTTTTCCTCTTTGATTAGAATTGTTCTGTTTGATTTTACTTTTTGTATTTTACTTTTGTTTATAATCAGTGTTTTATCTATTGCTTGGTGTCCTTGAATGTTTAGAAAGGTGCCTACAAACAAATAAAATGTATTATTATTATTATTATTATTATTATTATTATTATTATTATTACTACTACCACTGACAGGTTTCTACTAACACAGTTCAAAAATGAGGCACTGTTTTTTAAAAACATCTAAATGCACAAAAAGGAACTGTAAATCCTCTGGCTCAATGAGACAAGTCGCACAAAGAATCTCTGTAACATAAATGTACTTAAATAAAAGTAAAAAAATACAAACAGTTGTCAAGGAAACTACAATTTGACTAACAGGCAATCCAAGATGTACAAATTATAGTACATTTTCCAAACTCAGAAATTAAAATTACAGAAGCAAAAAGTTGACAGTACAATTTGAAAACTCCAGCAAACTCAATGCTCCACTGTTGGGACCCCCTCTCTGACCTCAACATAAAGGCAGACAGAGGACCCAGCAGCAACTTCTGGGGTTCCACTCACAAAACACAAGGAATGGAGACACATCTAAAGATATAGTACATGAATAACAAAAAATAAGCAAACCTAGCAGAAATTACAAAAACACACAAACAAAAAATAATTCAAAAACAACAATAAAACAGAAAACAAATTTAAGCCAGGGGAAAAAATCCTGGTCAACAGCAATAAACTTCACTGCCCATAAAGAGTGTGCTCCCAGTATGTGCACTGAGCCTACTGCTTTTTCAGTCTTTCACCCTACCTGGCCTTGTTTATGTCTGACCCCACACTTTGCTCTCTGGCAAAGAATACTGCCAGTAAAAATGTTACTGTGCATATTTTTAAAAGAATCTTTAGCTTTTTTATGCTGTTTCTCTGAGTGACATCTCTACATGTTGCTACTTACTTAAAGTTAGTGTACTTTTTTGTGAGTTCAACCTTGTTACAACAAACTACAGCCCCACTTCACTCATTAGGTGATCAGCCTTCACAGAAACTGTGCTTCGATCAGGTATTTTTAAGTGTAAGCATATTTTTGCAGAGACTTCTTTCTTGAGTTACAGTAGACCTGCAGTTAAAATGTGGCTATTGATGTGGAGCTGTGTCTGACATGAGCAACTCGGCGTTCCATAGCTATGGTACTTGGTGACAAGCTTGACAACTTACAAGGCATGGCACTAAAAGTAAACTACATGTGCAAAGTCAGGAAGCGAAGAATCAACTTGCAGTCAGCATTTGATTCAGGGCTCAGCTTACTAAAAGAAGCTCATCCATCTCCAGCCTTCATTCTCACAGATGAAAAAAAATGTGATGCTTGCTTCTGTTGACTTTTCAAATGGACAATGAACAAGCCTAATACACAGATAGCTGTCCCAATTTTGACTTTAACCCCTTAACCGCCCTCTGCCGGATATATCCGGCATCGTTGTTTTATTGCTAACGCCATACTGCCGGAATTATCCGGCACATTTGCCTGTGGTTATATGAATGCCTGGCAAGTAGTATAACTGACGGTTTGGCGTGGGTATTATTACTACGTTGTATTTCGACAAGTCTGTGGTTGTTTTGGCCGGTCATGTGACGTGATTCGCATGTAACAGCTGTGAATATGGCGAAACGTAAACTGACTTCAAGTGAGGCTTTGCAGGCGATTTTGGACAGTTCTGATCATGATTGTAGCAGTTCTGAAGAAGATTTTAGCGACAGTGATGAGCAGCAACGTGCGCTGCATGATACTGTGAATGAAGACGCATCGGATGACGGCGCTGAGTGGGTGTATCCCCAGCATCTCAGCTGGGCTGCTGCCCGTGGTGAACTACCTTTTCTGCATTCGTTTGAGGGAACGTGTGGCTTTATTGTTGATGTAAACAATTACACTGCTGAGCAGTTTTATGAGCTGTTTGTGTCACCTGATTTGATCAGACATTTTGTTCATCAGACAAATCTGTATGCAGCACAGTTTATTGAGAAAAATCCCAATTTACCTCCACATTCCCGTGTTCGTGCTTGGTTTGACACTGATGAAAACGAAATGAAAAAATTCATTGGGATTTTGATGTTGATGGGAATAATCAGATAACCAGATATTGAGATGTACTGGTCTACAGATCCTATGTATGCAACACCTATTTTTGCAGCTGTCATGACACGTAACCGATTCTCTTTGCTGCTGAAATTCTTTCATTTGAATGACAACAGAAACGAGCCAGATAAGAAAGATCCAAACCGCGACCACTTGTTCAAGCTACGTCCTTTGATTGATCATTTATTTGAAGCATTTCAGTTGCCCTACATGCCAGGACCGTCAGTTGCAGTTGATGAAAGTTTATTGTCGTGGAAGGGCCGCTTACAGTTTCGACAGTATCTACCATTGAAAAGGGCACGGTTTGGTATCAAGATGTTTTGCTTAGCTGAGAATTCAGGTTACATTTATAGATTTCGTGTATACACTGGCAACTTGCACAACATTTAGTGGTCAATACTGCTTGAATAAATGTAAAAAATGTAAAAAAAAATGTAAAAAAGTAAAAAAACGAAAATTGTTCAGATTTCGCCTGGCTTGGGGAATATTTAGGGAGTTGGCGGTTAAAGGGTTAAAGACAATGTGACTATCTCCTTGTCTAAGCAGGAGTGGAAATAAAAGATCTGAGATGGCTGAAAGTAAAGAAAGAATGATATAACAAAAAAACGGTAGGGGCCAGCTATAATTTAGAGTAAAGGTGGTCATCTGCTGGTAAACCAGTGTGAAACTGCAAAAATAAAATAAAAGAGGGCAACGGAGAGAAGGGGAATAAAACTTTTATAGCCCCAAACAAGAGGTTTTAGTGGAATGAAGGATATAAAAAGGTGGTTATTTAATGTAACTTTGGAGAGAAGGGAAATCCAGCAAGAAAATAAAAAGGGAGACATGTAAGAGTGCCTCTTTAGATCAATCCATGTACACATCTGACAAGCATATATCCAGTGTTCCTTGGTATGTCATCTTTGCAGTTCTTGAAAGAGAGTAGGGCATATAGTTGCAATAATGTGACAAGGTATTGTGGTCTAGACTTCATTTAACTATTTACTTATTTGACTGATACCTTTATCTACAGTGACTTACAACATATATGATATATTTGGTTACATTTCTTTTTTGGTTTTCCAATTGGAGCACAGTCAGGGGCAGTGACATGATCAGGGTCACACAGTGACAGTAGCAGGACCTGAACTCACAGCCTCAGGGTTTGAAGTCCAAAGTCTTAACCACTACACCACACTGCTCCTATTGCTTTGCATATAAATTAATGTCTGAAATGCACTTTTTCTCCATTTCTAATTATGCAATCAAGTGCAGATTTAACTGTTCAACTAAATAAACACCACATGGATTAGTCAGATTGATGCGTTAGCCATCAAAGGTTAGAGCAGGATTAATTATGAAGATGCCATGGTTGTTTGTCTTCTCTAATTACAGAAATGTTAATTGAAAAACATCATAAATATGGGCATATCATTGAAAAAAATCCCTATTTCATGCACTATTTTTGAATCATTGTGTGGTTATGTGGGCAAAGTTTAATTAAGTCATCTTTAAATTGTCCTACTGGGTAGTAATACTCTGGCCAAAGGTCATTTGAAAAGAATATTTCTCCTAAGGTATTAGTAAAGTTTATCCAAAAAAGAAAAAGTTTTTAAATTACTTACCTTATATGATTTGTTGTGGTGGCACAGATAATTTTTAATCATATGTGCTCATGGAGAACAGAAATAAAACAACATGCATTTTTTACAATAATATGGTTAAATACCCCTGGAAAATAGCTCTTGAAGGTTGCCAGTTTAAATCCCATTACTGCTAAAAGAGATCCTACTCCATTGGACCCTTGAGCAAGGCACTAAGCCTGAAAATTGCTCCAGGGGTGCTGTACAATGGCTTACCCAGTGCTCTGATGGTCAAAGTTCATGCGAAAAGACAGTTTCCCCTCAGGGAATAATAAAGTATATCAAAAAAAAAACCCAAAGTAGACCACAAAGAGGAAACCCATTCTCTTGGGATAGTGCTTTTAAATTGAAGACAAGACTCTTGACCAAAGAATGAGAGGGAGAGGCAGGTCTTCAGTTCAAAAGCACTATCCCGTGTGAATGGATTTCCTGTTTATGGACTACCTTCACTTTCCGGAGATGTATATTGAACAATATTTCAGTAAAAAATGCATGCGTTTTGACTTATAGATTATGCAACAAGAATAACGTCAGACTTTTTGAAAGACATTTTATTTGTTGAGTTGCTCTCCAGCCTTGTTCACGATTGACTTCCATTCTATCAAAAACATTGTTATCTCCTTTCTCTGTGAAAACAAGATTAACATTTTCCTGGCCATCACTACAGATCACGTGGGGTAAGTAACAAAAAAAAAAAAAGATAATTTTTGTGTGGAATATTGCTTTGAGTGTTTGTGTACATGTGTATGAATGTGCCACAATGTGCCTTTTCAAAACTGGTTTCTGAACTGGACGCAAAATTTAACTAGATCAAGTAGTGTAAAATGAATAGACCTTGACACAAAAAAGAGGTTTGAGGCAGCTACCTGTATACTTGAATTAAGCTGCAATAATGAAGATTTTGCAACACAGAAGTCTACAGGTTTAGTCCAACAACAAAACTGATCACAAGTGGAGGTTATCTGGTTTTTAAAGTAGGTTGGCAGAAGTGACATCATCGGGGAGCTGGAACTGGAAGTGAGTTCTTGGGGCCAGAACCGAAAGTGACGTCATCGGTTCAGAACCGGAAGTGTCATCGTCAGAATCAGGCAGAATTTCCGGTGTCTGGTCTGCAGAGATAAAAGAGAAAGGTTTACTGCACCCCACCACCCCCTGGCCTGGCCTGGAATTACCTTTCTTTAGTCCTTCTAGCTGCCTCCCATGTGCACATGTGTGACAGTAGGATTGAAGATGGATGGATTCATTTCAATATACTGCAGATGTTAACAAAAGTGCCTCAAAGTAATTTAACTCCCTTTGCTTCTTTCCTTGAACCAAAGTTTGGGAATTTTTGGATGATCATTGCATAATAACTGTACAGAATGTTTACTTTTTTAACAATACGAAATCTCTTAACATTTCTTAATAACATATATTTATTTAGCTTTTCGTTCCTTTTCAGAAAGGAATCAAATAACTACAAAAGCAGACAGTTAGTTTAACAAAGCTCACTAAAGATGACAGAAAAGCTGCAAGATTCTTGTGTATTTTTAGACTCCTTTTAAGGAGAAGATTGTTTCCATAATGTACCACTAAGCAAATGCATACTTGTACTCTATCACATATGAGAATGCTGATTTTGAAACAGTGTGATCATAAAAAAAAAAAAAAACCATAAACCCCATAAACCAGGAGCTGAACCAACCTCAGGTGGGCACCAGTGTATCACCAGTGTGTCACTGGACATAGTTATTGACATTACGCTAGCCCTAGAGTTCCAATCAACCTAAACTGAAATATAGGAAAAGTGAAGTTCCTTGGGAGAACTCACAGAAACAGATCCTCAAGCTAATGTCCTCTGACCAATGCTAAGCATTGTACTGACTTGTGTCCTTCAATCTTTTTAGCCTTGGCACCCAGTTGTGTCTATTTTTGTTCAGTGATGGGCAGATATTAGCAGTAATTCTAATGTAAACTAGCCAACATTTTCCCCCAAATGGCACATATTACACAAATAAAAGTAATTAAATATTCAATAATTTAATACAGTGTACATAATAGATGAAATGCACACAGTATTTATCCAAAAATAACTTAACACACAGGTGCATAATACTGAATAAAATGAAGTGTCCATTTGTCTTTTAAATAGATGACCTGGGCTTGTCTGATTTTCACAAGTTTCTTGAAAATCAGGCTTAAAAGTGAAGGGAGTGCAGAGGAATATATTTTAGTTTGGTGTGGTTGACTCATCGAGAATTTGCATGTGTCCATTAAACAAAGCAAGACAAGTGGTTCTGCGATTCTGTGAGCTTATATTTGGCAATTCAATGAGCAACAAGACAATACATGGAGTACCTGCTGACTTGTTGTCCAAACATGCTAGAATGTTTTCTGTAAAGCCTCAAGATTTTCTTTTTTTTTTGCATTGAGCTCTCCCCCACCATAACCTGTTGTCTATGGGGGAGGAGTGAAAACTTTAAATTAATCCAAAATTTCGGCCTCTGGTTTTCGACAGATCTCAATGTTTTAGGGACCCCTGATCCAGATTAGCTGGATCCAGCTGTAGACCTCCTTGGCTCCATGATTCAGAAGTTCTGCTGGACAGCCAATTGGATTGCAGGTTTTTGTCAGCTGGTTTACTTGGCATGAGTCAGATAACCTTCCTGCAACCGTAATCTTAACCATAGTGTAACCAGGTGTTATCACTGACGTATAATATAAAGTGACAACCTCCTCGATGGAGTGGAGTTCTGGAGGTTCACAGCTAGAGTCTATTGCATAAATCACTCAAACAAGCAACTTTCCATCCATTTTATCCTTTCACTTTAAAAAATGAAATTATTAAATACAATGATAAATTGATGTGTTAGGTAATTAGAAAAACACTCTTCATATTCAAGTCTTTGCATACACACATAGTTTGACAAACTAATTAAACAAAAAACCTGTAGTAAATTGTCTTTTTGTTTCTGAAAATACATTTAAGATGTGACACCATAGGAGTGGATTGCAGATTATGGTTTCTAGCTCAACTTTACAGCAAAAAACGAAAAAAAAACAAGAACTTGTAAACCTTCCAAGTGGATGTTTTATTCAGCCATACATCTGTTATTAAACCTATTTAACCCAGGAGAGTATTGTGGCAGCTGGAGCCTGTTCTGGTGGTACCTTGGTGCCAGTCCTTTGCACAGACAATGCAGGGCTAGTCTGGAATCACCAAGTGACCTGTGCCTGCCATTAAAAGGCCATAATATCCAGAGAAAAAACATGTAGTGACCGAGGAGAGATGTAAACTCCACAAAGACATTGACCAGGAGGCCAAAGAGTCTTCATTAGTTCTAACCACTGCGCTAATTGTGTCTTATGCCCATTTTCAGAATTTAATTCCAGCCGAACATGATGGTCATTGTGAAAGCTAGGGGGTCTCAGAAAGCCCCAAACCCAAACCCTGAACATGAACACAAGACAGACCTGGGTTCAAACAAACGGTATTTTAAGACAAAAAAAACTTTTTTACACAAGCACAATTCGCAAGTCGCCGTCTCTTTTTAATCTCCTCTCTCTACTGCACTGCTCTTCTCCAGTCAAATGTTGCTCATCCCTCTCCCAGCTCCAACTCACCTGGACAAGGCAGTATGGTCCCTTTTATTGAGGACCTGGGAGTTCCAGGGCTTTTGCCCAGTGGAAGCACTTCTGAGTCACAAGGAAGACCCACATAATAGGGAGTACAGAGCCCTTTTGGGGCACCTACAGACTCCAGCGGGGCTGTGTTGCCGGACTTCAATTCCTGGAATTCCCTGCTGGTTTCCGAATGGATGCCGATATTGAGAGACTCTGCCATCTAGTAACTGGGGGGGAATGAACATCCCCCCAGAAACAGTCATTCCATGACCTCCTCTTCTATCCAGGCCAGGGATGGTGCTACAGTTATTTCTAGTCAGGACGCCTGTCCATTTCTTTGAGGCTTCCTGCCAAGGTAAGGAACCATCTTCCCTAATAATAATAATAATACATTTTATTTATATAGCTCCTTTCCCATGCTCAAGGCACTTACAGAGTATAATAAAGAACGGCAGAATATACAGTATATAGCATTGTACAAACCAGATAAATAAATAAAGAAGATTAAGACAGTAAATTCTGAAAAAACAGACAACATAATTGATGGTCTAGCACACACACATACAGGTTACATGAGCATCTTGACAGAGAAGTAAACTGAGAGAAAGGTAATACTGTAAAGTCAAGTAGAGCTAAAAGCCTTCCTGAACAGATGAGTTTTGAGTTGTTTCTTAAAAGAATTCACGGAGTCAGCTGACCTGATTAATTTCGGTAGGTCATTCCAGAGTCTGGGCGATGTCCGTCCATCCATTTAGGGAACTTTTTCTGAGTATGATATCCTTCCCCCTCTCAACCAGGATACCTTTCTGTCTAATCAGGACTTCCTGTCTGGGTAAAGTATCTTCCCAACTTCCTTGCCAGGATGCCCATGTGCCACCTACACCATTTATTGTATTAACTGTAATAATTTGAATGAAATCATTTACATTAAACCATTGTGGACCACAGATTTAATTAAAACATTATAAAATAATTGTTAAGTAAATACTTTTTAACCTTCATTTTTGTGTTTCATTATAGCTATGCCTTTTTTGAGTTGTTGTTGTTGCAGTTCCATCCCGCACACTGATAGTGTGTGTGAGCTCTGCAGGCAAAACGTTTACACTGATGCACTAAAAGATTTTAAAATCTGTAAACTGAATGTACAGCAGAATGTGCACACTAACCACTACCGGAAATGCCATCTGATGTTACCAAAAGGCAGCTTTGAAATTCTCAGGGCTACCATCATGACAGACATGAAGGATGATAAAAATCAGTCAATATGATTTATTAGTGCAAGATTTATCAAAATAAGAAAATCATACTAGTGAGCCTTCTTCTTGCTTACAAGGTAATATGTGGACAGGATTTGTGATGCTTGTCTTATTCATTTTATTCTAGGGTCTCAAAAGCTTCCATCAATTTAGGTCAGTCCATATTATACAAAGTGCATTTGCTTTTGTTGAAGCCAGTGTTTTTTAATTGCGTTCTGTTTAAATATACTCTTTCATTTAATACAAAAACCTTAAAAGAACACATCACTTTCATGTTTGCTTTAAAAATTGTCTGAATAGATTATGCAGTAGGCAGTATATTGTAGGTCAGCCATAATGGTGAGCGATTAAACAATGACGATACATCAAAACACAACTCAAAAGTCTAGCCCTCCAGCCCTCTTGCCAAATTATCCGGCACCCGCCACTAGTGCTTTGACAAAGGCTCTGCCCCTGGGGACAGTCTTGAAAGTGTCAAACATTGATAACCTTAATTAGTCTGTCAAAGTGTCACTTTGCCTTGCTGGCAATTTCAAACCAGTGAATTGCATTTTTTTTTTCATCTACTGTAGTGCAACACAGTCTTAATGCTACAAGTAAGGTATGCTTATGGCTGTTGGTGTAGCAAGTTTAAGGGGTGCAATAAAATGCAATAAAATGATGACATGCTGCAATGAAAAATCTCAAAAGATTTTATTCTTACAATGTTTTTAATTACCAGAAGTAAAGGAGTAGCTTTGACACTAGTTCACAAATGTCAAGCAAGAAATAATTATAGAGAGAATAATTATATATAATGATTCATTTTGAAAATCAGCTTTAAATCAATATCTTGTTTGGGTGGCATTGTGCCTTTAGCTAGGTCACTCCATTGTTGAGTGTGCACATGCTCTGTGGGCTTGTGTAAATGTTTCTCCGATTTTCCTTTCAGCACCGCAAAGACATGAAAGTTAGCTTGATGGTCAGTTCTAACTTGGCCTGATATAACTAATTGTGAGTACGCCTTGTAATGAACTGGCACTTTACCCTGGTTTGGTTTCAGTCAGTGCTGCTGGAACTTTGCACTGAAGTTAGTGGATTTGGAGAATGAATGAACTTTTGCCTTCAAATCATGTGAAAATGTGGCTTTCTGACTGCCACACACTAGCCCTTTCACTAAACAAAGGTTGCATCTCTTGATACTTACCTTACCCTTTGGACTACATCCCTTGAAGAGCTTTGGCCTCCCTTATGATACTCTGTCATTCTGATCTATCGGCTGTTCTCCTTCTCCACATCCTCACACCTAACTTCCTAATGTCCTCCTCCACATCATCCTTCTATCTTTTCCTGGGTCTTCCTACTTTTCTTCTTCTCTTTTTGTTATTGGGTTATTTGTCATTCACTTTAAACGCCCCAGCCATCTTAATCTTGCTCTCTTAATTTCAGTGACCAGGTTCAGCTCCTGATATAAGTGATATATCTCCGGGTTTATTCTTACCTTATATTCTCTTTGGTCGTATATTGGACCAAAAATCTTTTGGAGTATCCTTCTTTCTCAGTTGTTCATACTTCTCCCTACTGTACTCAAGACCCATGTTTCAGCACTATTAGTCACAGTTGGTTCAATTATAGTTCTATATATTTACAGTTTGGTCCTCCAGGAAATTAATGGGGCTCTTAAAAGTTTTTGAAAGGCAAAATAGCACCTATTGACAGCAGCCAGCCTTGCTGGCTGCTCTATATGAATATTGCTTTTTTCTGTTATCGTTGCTCCCAGGTATCTAAACTCACCAACCCCTCCAAACTCATACTGACTTATCCTGAGATTAGCAAATTTGTGCTCATCTTTTGTGTTGATCATATATTTAGTTTTATTATCATTGATGGTGAGTCCCCCCTTCCAAGCTTCTTCTTCTAATTCAGTGAATCCTTTTTCCTATTGTTTCATTGCTGGCTATCAATTCCATATCATTGGGACAGGCTAAGACCTGGAGAGACTATTTGTTATTTCTTATGTTTCTGACTGCCGTTACACAACTGTGATTGGGAGTCAACCTCAGGGCTTGTTTGATAGTAGTTACTCTCTGAACCACAGGTTGGCGCTGTCATCTAATGCCTCTTTTCTACCTCCCTCTGCAGAAAGAATGATTGATGTACTGGCCTCCAATGATGTCACTTCCATTCTCCAGTCTACCAAACCTGCCTCATTCTCTACATTACCTTAAAACCACCATCTTGAAGCAGTCAGACCGATGACTTGTTTTTGTGCAGCATCATAGTATATGGGGATCACTTTGGTGCCCCAAACCTTTATGATCTTTTGTTGTCTATTATTTTACACTGCTTTCTCCAGACACAAATTGAAACAATGAGCAGCTATTATGTCCCCCTGTCTTAGTCTTATTGTTACTTGAAAACTCTGAGATATTTTATTTTTCATCTAACCTCTAGCTCTGATGTTTATAAAGGTCATTTCTACTAGTCATATGAATTTCCTTTTTACTCCATATTCCCCGATTACTGAAAATAATTTGTGCCTAGACACAATGCCATACGTTTGCATACAATTTATAAATAGCCGGTGCAAACTAATGTCGTCCTCATAAAACCTTTCTAATATATTTCTAACAGAGAATATATGATTTGTGGTGGACCTTCCACCTCAAAATCCACATTGATAGACACAACATTTCTTTCCTGTATATGGTGTGAGTCTATAGGCAAAAATCTTGGATAATATTTTATATGTTACATTAAATGGGAATATGCCATGGTAATTCTGGAAATGTATTTTGTAGCCTTTTTTTGTGGATAGGCTGGATAATGGTTAGTCCCAATCCTTGGGCATCTCGTCTTTATTCCACACTTCTTTAATCAATGTGTTTATCACTGTTGTCAGCTCATCTGTGCCATCCTTCAAAAGCTCAGGTGTTTTGAGGTTCTCCCCTGGGGCTTTATTATTCTTAAGTTCCCCTATGGCCTTAAATGTTTCTTCATAACTTGGTTCCTCGAACTGTATTTCTGGATGCTCCACCAATTCATCAATCTGATCCAATACATCCAGTCAATGACAATTTCTCAAAATATTCAGCCCACCTATCCATAATCTCTTCTTCATTTCCAGATATACCTCCATTCTTCCTTCTAGATAGCCACCCTTGGTTAAAAACCTTTTTTAACTTGTCCTGTTCTTAGATACATCTTCCTTGCTTCCTTTCTTTCCACAAGCTGCTCTGTCTCTTCCATATCATTCTTTTCTTTCACTCTATTTTTTTTAGATATTTATTCTATGCTAATCTTCTTTTTTCTTTATAGTTTTCTTAACTGGATGTTGTAGATTTATTAAACATTATCACCCTTGCTTTATTCCTTTTCTCAACTCCCAAGCCTAATGCTTTTTCCACTGTAGTTGTTACTACCTGCTTCATTTTTCATCTATTAATAGTCCTTCATTCACAGAAGTTTGCTCTAATATTTGCCTCCGTTTTTTTGGTATCTCTTATTTACAACTTCAGTTTTTAACTTATCTTTATCATACTTCTTTTGTTGTTGTCCTTTTTTCACTTTTGTCAGGGGGATGTGCTGCCTGTACTGCACACTCACCAGAAAGTGATCTGTATCACAATCAGCACCCCTCATTCTCCTCAGTCTGTTACATCAGTTACATGCCTTTTATCAATCATTATGTGGTGTGGTAAGAAATTAGGTAGCAGACAGAAAAATGTTTGGGGATGGACACCCATATGCTGAAAAATCAGCAAAAGGAAAAAAAAAAGTCTTTACAGATCGGAGTTCACAATTAAACTGACTAACAGGTTGTGTCTGCTCTATAAATATGGTGGATAGGACGAAGAGTTGGATTCAGGGTAGCCGGAACAGGAACTGATGTGGCAGGAATGTGGATTCTGGGTAACGGAAATAATGTCATCAAGGTTTGCTGGAAGTGATCTCAATAGGGGGTGGACCGGTGGTGATGTCATTGAGAGGCAGGGCCTTCAGATGAACTGCAGAGGAGCAAAAGGAGAGAGGATCAGATGAGAGCACCAACCCCCAGTCTGGCTGACAAATAACACTATTTGAGCCTGTAAACTGTCCCCCATGAGCACGTGACACTGTGTGTGACAGTGGTCAGTTTGATTCCTGGTTGTTTGATCTGGGGAACACCATGTTACTTTATGGATTCTTTTGTGCAGAAAGTACTGTAAGTCACTTATAAAGTAATGCTGCAGTAAAACCCACAGTCTGATTTCCATTATCATTGCAAGTGTCATGAGCACATCTTTTCTGTGGTTGGTCTGTATGCTTCCTTATCGATTAAAGCATTTAGATCACCAGTTGTTATTTTAACATCATTTTCCAGAGCCAAGACATAGGCATATTCCAGCAGTTCATAAAAACTTTCTTTGTCCTCTTCACTGGCCTCTTCTAAGGACGTGTGTAGGCCTACACGTATCATAGTAATGTTAAAGAACTTCGCTTTTATTCTAAAGATACAAAGCCTTTTATTTATTGGCTTAAATATGAGGACTTACTAACTGTGCTGCCAGAATAAAGTGAATTGACAAAAAACAAGGTGAAAACAATACAGACCTACACCATATTGCATAGTGGCTGTAAGTAAAATATCTGAAATAAATACAGAAACACATACTAACCAAGCAGGGCAATAGGAAGCTGCCTGAAATAACATCATAAGTGAGGAAAAAGATGACTAGTGTAATAATATATAAAATAAAACCACTAATAAATGTATGATTTTACCGGCAAATTTCAGATGTGCTGTAAATGTTTGCCCATTGTTATAGAAACTGTTCTGCCAAAGATTAGAAGAGTAGAATATAAGATGAGACATGGTCCAAAACAGGCTGTAAACATCAAAACCAAAAAAATATACAAAATAAAAGTCAGAACTTCAGAAATTATAGCATCAATAGCTAAATGAACTGTACAACAATTAAAATATAATAGAAAGTATGGATGCATCTGCAGTGTTGCCAATATTTATACCATTAGAGCAGTAACCTCATGAGCTACTTGTTGTTCTCATATGGTAATGCGATAGCAGCCTCAAACAAAAGCTCATAAAAAACCCATAAAAAAAAAACTAGCATTGCAAAAACATGGGAAATTTTTTAACAACTACAAGATGAAAACAAAAGCAAAAATAAAGCATAGTAATAGGTTTTCTATAGTAAAAAACCCATTATGAATACAAGCACAACAAAAAGGAACTCAAAAAATTAAAACAAAGGTTGGTTATAACACAAATACAGTTAAAAAAACTGGCAACTAAATAAATAAAAAAAATGAAACAAAACACTCAATAGGTACCAGTACATTTGCTGCATGATAAACTCTTAATGAATTTGCATGTTTATGAAAGACACTAAACGAGGCCAGTTATTGTCTTTTAACACAATCTCCCAAAGATGTGCAGGTTAGGTTAACTGGTGATTCTAAAATGGCTTCATGTGAATAATTGCGAGTGAGTGTGCATAAATGGACCCTGTGAGTGGCTCTGCCTCACACCCCATGCTGCCGGAATAGGTTAAGGACCTGAAGTTCTCACATGACAGACTTGGAACAGTAGCATGCCAACAAATGAATTATCCCCAGATTAAGGAATTGGTTGAAGCAAAGATAACATAGACAATATTTTTATTCCCTATTTTAAAATAGTATTTTTAAGACTGATTAGTCCTCAAATGACCTCAAACATCAGTTAAAAAAAAAGGCAGAGAGAAGTCACAGAGTGAGGGTATTTAGTCACCGTATCCTGTTACTGACCAAACAGATTGCCCAAGTGTTTGCTTTTTTAACTAAATCTCACATTATTGCAGGCAGATGGGAAGCATTCCTGATAGGACAATCCTCTTGTGCAATGTCACTTATTGCACTAAACCAATATGCACTGAGAAAGATGACCTATTTGGTTTCATTCAGGAGATAGGAAGGGGTTAGAGGATACTTTGCTAAAATTAAATCGAAAGGTTATGGTGTTACCAAATCTGGGAGATGACAAACCATTATAGTAATTGACAGCTATATTCTTTACTTTGATTAGCTTTCAATATAGGCAGATCCATAATAAATATATGGTGTCACAAGGTGTGGGCACTGTATGGAGGAAACATTTGTTAAAAATGTGTGTTTGTTAGAATCAAGAAGGAATTTCTTTTTACTTTACTTATACTAACCCATTTTATACAGGCAACTCACCTGACATGGAAAAGGCTTCAGACTGCATTCATCTTTAATGTTTGCTCCTTCACCTTAAGCAAAAGTAATTGTAGATATTCCCATTTGCAGTGCAATTTAAGCATTGCAAGAATATGGACCTGTTGTTCTTGGCTTCAAGTACTGCCATGGTTACCAGATTGTTACCCCTTCTAAACATCATTAAAATGGTCACCATTTCATCATATTGCTTATTAACAAATGTGCTAAGATTGCTACATGACAAATTATGGCTGATACTATAATAGATGGTACACCCTCTTTGAATAATCACTCCATCTTGTCACCTTTGTTACATTGCTAGCTCACTGTCCAGTCTTGCCAAGTCAGAAGAAGCTCACAATATCTTTTAGTCCATAATGATTTAAACATGGATGATAATGGAGAAAAGAAATCTTCATTAATGGGACTCAGTGCAGTGATTTTACATAATATGGCTGTCTATGTAAAACCGGTAACAAATTACTTCTAGTCAGAGGGTTTGTCAAATGAGAAGACTGATCTCTTTGCCTGAATATATCAGATTACATGACTAGAAATCCAAAGGCATGACAAATGACACGACTCTGTACAGACTTTCCATCACAGTCTCATTTCCAAAGTATTGTAAGTTTGTCCCTTTTTCCAATAACGTGCTGCCTGACAGAACTGGTTCTGTAAAAATGCTTTCCAGGTATGGTGGGTTCAGCCTCAATCTCATTCCTTTTTTTCTTTCTTTCAGTAATGGTACATATAACACAAGACAAGCATCTTTTATGTTTATGAGGTTCAAAACACCTGCATTCCTTATTTCGTGTAGCTGCATTACATATATTGTGCTTCTGGCTGAGCACTCATTGGTTCTCAACTCTTGTGGACACAGAGCTTAGAGTCTTCGAAATGTAAGAAGAAAATCAGATTATCCAAAAAAATCCCACATAAGACAGGGAAGAAGAACAGGCACTTTCCATATATACCATGGCAGAATTTGAATCCAGAGTACTATTAAACAATGTATTATGCTGCTACACAATTATAGTTTAAATTAAAACAGCTTTGCAACCTTTTTTTCTGACTTGTTCCCCATTACTGGTCCAATCCAGCCCTTTAAGTTTAACAATGGATGGATAAAGCTTATATATATATACATATATATAGTATATATACTGTACATATTCCCTAGGTCATCACAGGATGCTGTCACCATTGCCAGGCATGTAAGCCTCTAACATCCTGAGAACAACAAAAGTTATGTTTGAATGTTATTTATTGATTACAGCTCTGCATTCAGTACCGTGGTACCATCAAATTGATGGACAAGCTCATCGCTCTTGGTCTGTCTTCCAAAATCTCTAGTCTGAATTGAGAACTGCATTTTTAACACTTTCATTTTAAATACAACACCCCTCTGGGCTCTGTACTAAGTTCTCTGCTTTATACCATCTTCTGTTAGCTCCCAGAATAACAACAGTATCATCCGATTTGCTAATGATGCCACAGTTATCGAACAGATTACCAAGAGAAATGAGGCCGCCTATATGAGGGAGATGATATATCTGGTAATGTGGTGCCAGGACAGCAAACTTCAGTAAAACCAAGGAGATATTTTCAGACCCACAGAAAAGGAAGAGGCAGCACACAACACCGTACTTAGGTGAAGTTGAATTGGAGAGGATAAAATCTTTAAATTTCTCAGTGTTTATATCAGTGAGAATCTTACCTGGACACGCAACATTATTCAAATGGTAAAGGAATCTTAACAGCACATGTACTTCCTGGTAAAACTAAAGAAATTTGGCCAGAATCCTTGGTAGCTTTTAAAGGTGTACTATTGAGAGCATTCTTTTCAATGCCATCATAATCAGCTTTGGTAACTACTCTGCACAGGACCACAAAGACCTGCAGCTGGTGCTCAGGGCGGCCCAAACCATTTCAACCCTTCCATCTCTTTACCATGCCAGAGTCATTGGGAGGGCCCACAAAAATTATAAAGAGTAGCACCAAGCCACAGCACAGTTTAGTCACACTCCTACCAGACGCTACAGTAGTGTCAAATCAAGGAATACACAACCATGGAACGGTTTTTACCTACAGGCAATTAGACTTGTGAATGATTCATATCCATCACCTCTTCCCCTCACAATAACCAACTTTGCTAGCACATATGCCCAGCCAGTAATTTACCTACTCAAATAACCTCTTGAATTATTATGTCTGTATTATATGTTTTTTTTTAGATTATATGCTTCGGTCTCACTATCACATTTACAGTATATGTTTATGTAACACTCATGGTATTTTATTTGCAATATATATGCTTACATTGCACTGCTGTGTTTACTGTGGAAATGTGTCTATTGACTATTAGCACTTATATAATATTGTCTTGCATTTCATTTGTATGTACTGGTGGCAGGAAGAACATGCAAAGTAAGATTTTCATTGTAAAGGGTGTCAGACTGTTGACTGTGTATCTCTTATATATATTTCTCTTCTGGTTCGTCCTGCTTCCTCTTCAAAAGTGGTCCCACCCACATGCTGCCGTCACAGCATTTCTCGATTGCTATTCGTCCTCTTTCAAACCCTTCCCCACGCTACCAGGAAGGTACTCTGTCAACCATTGGCATTGGTTTCGCTCCTTGCTATTCGTTTCGCTCCTTTCTATGTTTCGTTATACTACGACGGTTGTTTCCTAAGCCTTTGTTATAAAATGAACGACAGTATCCCTAATTTCCGCCAAAAACTGCCTGTTATCTTCCGCGGTTCTCAAGCCCTCACCGTTACCTCTTCCATCAACAAACACAGGCTGTGAAACGAAATGAAAGTCCTAAAACTCACAAAAAATATGACAGCTCTCGAAAGTGAAACTCAATTTGTTCAATGGCTTCTTCAAGTTCGGGAAAGTAAAACTAGAAACATGGCAGAACTATATTCTCAATGTTTACCACAACAACAAGACCCAGTTGCTCAACTTTACGGTGATATTAATTTCTGGACTGTGACTTCCCAAGAGCTTTCTACAAGACCAATACTGAACATCACAAACGATGATTCTCCACATATTAACAACAAAGTTCTTGATCATATACAGGGTGAAAAAGTGACGTTCAAGAGTGTAGATACAGTAGTCAGTGACGATCCTAATGATCAACTAATGTACCCACAGTAGTTTTTACACACCCTCACATCAACTAGCATGCCTCCCCATATCCTTCATCTGAAGGTGGGAGCTGTAGTTATGCTCCTCTGAAATATGATGCCATCAAAAGGTCTTTGCAACTGAGGAAGACTCATTGTTACCCGAATACATGCAAATATTATTGAGTGCAAACTGATCGCTATCCAAAATTCTGAAACCATCTTCATTCCCAGAATCTCTCTCCTTCCTTCCGACATCAATTTCCCTTTTAAATTTAAATGCACACAATTCCCACTCAGACTCGCCTTCTCCGTGACTATCAACAAGTCCCAACGACAAATGTTGGCAAAGATTTGGATTAATCTACAACAACCAGTCTTTAACCACGGTCAGTTGTACGTGGCTTTTTCTTGGGTTAGATCTTTCGACTCATTATCTGTCGTCTCCACCAAAACACCTATTTACAACTCCGTCTTTCAAGAAGTATTTATTTCTTCTTGATTTCTGAATTCCTTTCCCACCGTTTTCCGTTCCTATTCTCACACTGCCGTATGCTACGGCGGGTGTTGGCTAGTATGACAATAATGTCTTACTCTTATTCTCTCTTATATCCATTTTCAGTGGAGGTCTACACCCTGTCCAGGAAGCACTGAATGTAAAGAAGCATTCAGCTCTAGATGGGACCCCCTGGTCATCATATTGCATACTTGTTCATGTGGTTAATTAAAATAAAACACACGTCTTTGAAAGGTGGGAAGAAATTTAAATAATTAAATAGACTGATAACAACCTGCAGACTTCAACATAGGTAATGATCAGTTGAAAATAAGAAATGAACCCAAGTTCCTAGAGATGTAAAACAGGATTACTGCCCAGTTTGCCTTCCTGCTGTGGAATTTAAACAAATATATTATGATTATTATTTTTTTATTCCTTACAGTTTCTGCTGATGCTATAGACTGTTAATCTCTTGGGAGTTCACGTGGCATTCAGTGGGTTTGGAAAATGAATGCAAAAAGAAAAGTTTATTTTCTGAATGTTATTACAGGAAGATTATCTATAATTTGCTACAGTCCCTTCCTTGACTTTGAACTCTTAAGGAGTCTTTAGAAAACTGAACCCATAGCTGAAAAAACATAACCTCTGCAGAGCAGGGCATTTTTGAGGCCTTCTAGCAAACACAGCTGAGAAAGCCTCCATGAAACACTTTGAATTTTGTAGAAATGCCTGGCTGTTACCAGACTCAGAGTTGACTGAGTTCAAAAGTTCGGACAAGCAAGTGAATGCAGAAGGAGGGTTTGAACTTTCAGTTTTGTGGAAAACCTTCTTAGCTAAGGGGCACAGTTCAGCCAAAACATATTGGACTCCTGGTTTCATGTGCTCTCGTCCATGTCCAAAGCTAATCTGAATGGTTGTAGGAACCAGAAAATTGCAGGAAATGCGCTGCATTCAGGTTTAAATATCTGGATTTCTTTTTGATGGATGGAATGTGGGCTGTGTTTCCCCTTAATCTGTATTAGTAGAGCTTCTGTGCATGAATTCTGTCATAACCAACACAACTGAAGTAAGCATGTTAGTCTTAAAAAGGGATTAACTTGACTACTAACTTAATTTCTGAGAAAATGAAACAAAAATTGAAAGTGCCACTATGTGGCAAGTGTTTGCTTACACAACAGACTACTGGGCATGCATCTAACCTAAAGCAAAATATAGAAAAGGAGCTTTCTTGAAACATTTCAGACTTGTCTTTTATTCAAATTGTTGTGTCTACTTTCTGAAAAATAAACATTCAAATGGAACTCAGCATCATTATCACTTTGATATTATAAGTATTTACATTATTGTAGTAATGGTGTACAAAAAGATAAAACTTAGATTAGGTTGGGGGTTGGAACACATTATTTATTTTTTGCCAGTTTAGTACTATACAGGGTGTCACACGCATGCGCATGGGGAACAGCTTTAGAGCTTATGTGATTGTAATTCTCCACCCACTCATGAGGTGGCGCTGTACATTAACATTCTTTCTTCTCCTTTCCTCTCTGTAGAAAAGAAGACTGACATAATTCCACCTATGATGTCACTTCTGTGGTCAGACCATCTGGAACCGCCTCTTCTTCCCAGAATGCCTCTTAAACCAAAGCAATGCTGTCCTGGGCTGTCTAACTAGGGAAACCAGAATGATCCAATACTTTGTGTTTTGTACAAGTTGTTTTTTTTCACACCTTGGCTGTGATGGTGTCCCAAGACTTTCTTTGTCTTTTGTATTATTACAAAGTATATTACTTTATGACATGAACTGGTAATGTGATTGGTTTGATACTATAAAATAATGTAACTTTACGGAGCACTGTTGAGCTGATCCTGTACCAAGACATACGTCAGTGAGTCTAGAACAGGTGCAAAGCAATGGATTTATTAAAGAAATTAAGCACCAAACAGAAAAAACAGAGAGGCAGGTTACCCCACAATGACGAAACACAAGATAAAGTAATAGTATGCTGCTTTTGGGCTTAGTCAAGCAGGTGGGGAATCTATTGCCCAATTGGTTGGCTATTATCTGAGTTGCCTAAGTATATCATCTTATTATGTCTTGAAAGCAACTATCCACTTAAGGAGCTAATTTTTTTTGTATTAGCTTGTTACTCCTTCACCCTCCGTGCTTCTGTTTTGAACCCTCTAATTTTCGAGAACACTCTTTAACTGTAGATATATTCATTTAGGTACAAGAATGCGAATAGAGGGCTCACTCTGCCACCTCACAGTTTCAAAGGTTGAGGTTCGAGTTCTGGCCACTATGGCTGTTGAATATGCACTCCTTAATGGTGGATTGTTTATCTGTTAAGGCCATCTGTTAAGTAATGTCTCTAAAATGACTGTTGCAGTGCCCTGGTGTGCCATACAGGGTTCATACATGGCATAGGTGAAGTTAATGGAGAGACCCGGGGCCCTGGCCCACCCTAACAAATAAACTGTTACAAGATAAATCTCAAATAAACCGTGTTTTCCGCAAACGTTTTTCCAGGGTCACTTCTCATTTAAATATGTTAGTAATTAATGAATGCGATAATTAAATCCATCCTACCCTAAGCAACTCTCTTTTGCACGTCACCTATATTTAAAACAACACAGAAATATTCTGCATGACAGTTATGGACTATTTTACTATTTCAGAGGTTATTACAGCTTGTATAATGTATTTTGTAAACTGGATTTTCCTCTTTTTCACATTCAATAGCCACTTCTTTTGACAAACAGGTTGTCAGTGGTCAGGGCACACGTCAAACACAACACTGTAAAACTCTTCAATGCTCAAAACAGTTAACAATCCCTGAACACACCCAAATGTTGAGCCATGCGTACATTACCTAACTTGTTTATTTGTCCACATACAGTAAATAGATAAACTAACAAATAACTTTCCTCTCATTTAAATGCCATTAATGTTCTTGTGTTCTTTTTCGTAATTTTGAAGTTTTAAATGTGTTAATGAAAGTGAGAATTACTTCTTATTTAACTTTGTATTACAATTAATGTATGATGTTCAACTTGGGATGTGATGAAAATATAGTACAATTGTGACTCTAAAATATGCAATTATTTTTTCTATAATCTATAGTTTGTCTCGCTTCCCTTCCCCATCCAATGATACATGATGTCAAAATCTGTCTCTTTCCTCATGATGCCTTATAATGGAGTAATGGGGCTAAGCAAATGGATGGAATTTTCATTAAGTTTGTTTGACGCCAAAAAGAAACACTTTAGGTGGGATCCCATGAAGTTTTAACTGTTCAGAGTTTAAAATTTGCCTGATTGTTTTTTTTTTCATTTCCTTTTCTAATACTGTAAGGCCACCAGTGTATTTCACAAAACACTGAATGTGACTTAATTAATTACAGATTTCAAGAATAAGAACATAGAACTGATAAACAAAAAAGAGGTTCCAGCTAAGCTGTCCAAAATCCCATACAGATACTTTTTAATATATGTCAGAACTTACCTTTCATCTGTGTGGTTGGGCAGTTTGTTTCTTATTTGATCATACCCTTAATTTCCACTGGTACCCTTAAATACCCAATTTAATATTGAACTGAATGTATTATTGTGGTTTAACTCTATTGATCTTCTTACTCTTTACCTTTTCGGGTTCATGTGATTGATCAACCTTATCTAAACAGCTCAGTCCAGTGCCACCTCAACAGTAAGACCCTTGTCCTTCATATCTTCTTTTACTTTATTATTCCACCTCCGCTATGGCCTCCCTCGCTTTCTCTTCCCCTATATTTCCATTCCCATCACTCTGTCATCCACAGATTCATTGTCTCTCCTCATCACATACCAATACCACTCTCTCTCACTTTTGTTGTATTTCTGATGGTCTCATTTCTTATTCTGCCCTTTTTTGTAACTTCAAACATCCATCTCAACATCCTCATTTCTTCCACATGTAACTTCTCCTGCTCTTTACTGCCCATGTCTCAGCTCCATACATCATTGTTGGTCTTACCACCGTCTTAAAATCTTATCTTGAACCTTCTCCTTGATTCTTCGATCACACAATATTCCTGAATCCTTCTTAAAATTGTTCCAACCACACTACACTATATGGTTTTTTTCTACATCTAATTTTCCATCTTGGTGTGCCAATGATCCTAGACATTTAAATGTATCCACTCTTGTCAATAGCTCTCCCTGATGGCTTCTGAGTCCTGATCATCATCGCCTCATATATTCTGTCTTCTTCCTATTTATCTCCAATCCTGTATCTTCCAAAGGACTTCTCCATCTTCCAACTTACTCTTCACTTCGTCTGCATAGCTTGTAAATTTTTGTAGCACCCTGTGCATAACTGCCCACAGTACTCAAAATGAAATCAAAACTTAATTTGTATCCTAAAATTCTTAACAACATAGCCTCACATTTTATTAGCCTTTTAAATCCTTCTGCACATTGGCTGGAGAATAAGAACTTCTTCTGTCTTGGATGATGGCCTTTTGCCATCATTACTTGTGTGTAGAATTTTGCAACTATTACTCAATAATTCATTGGCATTCTTTTAAGCCATATATTCTAGCAGAGGGTAACTGAAGCCTAGAGCCTCAACCACAATGCAGGTGCCAACCCTGGACAGGATGCCAGTTCATTGTAGACCACATTTACTCAAACATGTAAGTCAACAAGTTAGTCTTTCAGATAAAGAAGGAAAACCAGAGTACAAGGAGAAATCCCAAGTGTAAACCATATAATATAAACCCCACATAGTCGGCAATATGATGGATGGATTATTTTATATATTGTTTTAAAATTCTATCTATCCATTATTTCAGACCTATAAGTATTGTAGACTACCCTGTCAGTACTGGGTAAAAGGCAGGGACAATACCCTGGGCAAGGTGCCAGTCCATTATGAGGCACAACTAGAAATCTCAGAGTCATCATTTAACCTAACATAAACATCTTTGGGATGTGGGAAGAAATCCAGAAAAATATGAACCCAGAAACAGGGAGAATATGTAAACTTTGTATCTGGGCTGGATTTAAATCTAAAACTCCAAAAGTGGGAAGTAGCAGCACTAACTATGATTCAACCAGTCTCTAATGTTCACTTTCTCAAAGTCAGCTTTACAGACTGTCCTAGTCTTTGTAAATGATCTCTTTTGCCTCGTCAGCAGTTGCTTGTAAGCTGTTTGGTATCATGTGCAAACTTCACAAAGTTTACTCATTTTATCTTAATCAATACTGTGAATATATGTTAGGAAGAGTAATGTTCCTAAAGCAAATCTCCAAGGGCACTCTACTGATAACCTCTTAACTGAATTCTGTTTCTAGACCTTTAACTAAGTCCAGTCTGTGTGAAGGTATGTTTTCAAGAATTACCTGCTCATTACTGGTGAGTCCCTGGCTATTTTTTAATAATTTGTGTATAGCCAAGGTGGCATAATAGTGGCTTGTGCTGATGCCCTAAAATTTTATAATGCCTGACTTAGAATTTCTGTCTGTGCAGCATTTATATTTTTGAACAGGGTTTAATATGGGCCATGGAGTTTACCCCCACATCCCAAAGATGTAAACTTTATATTGATTATTTTTCAACATTGCCCTGTATGTGTATGCAAGTGTGCCATTCAATTGACTGCTGTTCTGTGCAGGATTGGGGTCTGCCTTGGGCAAGATGATGTTTAAACAGATTCTGGATAGCCAGAATTTTATAATGGAATTAGCTGAAATACCCTGCATTGCCTGGGTATATTTGTACAATGGGTTTAGATAAGAAACCTTATTAAGCTTAAGTTTTTTTAAACATTACCCCTGTTGTCAATACTAGCTGAAATGTTTGTGTCCCATCCATCATCAACACTCCCTCTCTGTCAATGTATCTGCTTTCATAAGTTGAGAATTTGTTCTTTTTGTGTATGATTGGATTCCACAATTGCAGTAATGCTGCATCTTTGTATTTCCCAATTTACTGTGAATTTACAAATAAATGTCTAACTCTACATTAAAATAACTGGAGGATTCATTATATACTGAATCATTGATATAGTATGCAAACTGAGCAAAACTACCATTTTTTGTTCTCTCTATTGAACCCCTATTGGAAATAAAACTTTTGAAACTCTATCAACTCTGTATGTTAAGCTGGGATGTAATATGCATGTGAAATTTCATGAACATCCACTCAGCTGTTTTGAAGTAATGTGTGGTTTTTGTGAAGCTGACCCTCGAAATTCTTGAAACTCCATGAAGCCTATATTTTAAATTATATGAACAATAATGTAAATACAAAATTTCATGAAAGCAGTAATAACCATTTTTTAGAGATGTGCATTTTTTATGTTAGTTTCTCAATATACAGTACCACAGCCACCTCAATGATGTAGAATGTAGGCTTCACTGTAAGCAGGGCCAGACCTAAAGAATATGTCAAATTCATTATCATCAGCTGAGCTGTTTTAGGGTAAGAACACATTTTGGCTTCTATATATATTCTAGCCACGTTTGTTGATGGAACTTTTGAAAGACCTTATATTCTGCATGTTGGGTTTTAGTAGCAGTAACGTGCATGTAAAATTTTAATAAACTTCAACTCAGTCGTTTTGGAGTGATGTGTTTTTTTGCCCCACCCCATGACACCACCCTTCCTGGTGAAAATTTTGAAATGCCATCTAGTCTGGATTTTAAGTGGGTTCAGCTTTATTATACATGAAAAATGTAATCAGGATTGAATCATCCGCTTTGGAATAATGCACCATTTTTGCTTTGTCTCCCCATTACAATCGTCTTCCCCAACAACATTTCTGAAATGCCATACGGCCTACAAGTATCAGGTTCAGGTTCAGATTCAGCTACAGGTACAGGTTCAGCTTTATTATACATAGAAAATGTAATCAGAATTGAATCATCCGCTTTGGAATAATGCACCATTTTTGCTTTGTCTCCTCCATTACAATCATCTTCAGAAATTTCTGAAACGCCATACAGCCTACAGGTATATGAAATCTCTTGAAAATTGGTTCAGGCATTTTTGCGTAATTGCCGAACAAAAAGACAAACAAACAGAGCCGACGATATCTGAGGATCTCTGAGATCTTTAGTGTGCAAAGCGAATAAATAACAACAAACAAAGTTGAAAAAATTAAAAGACAGATGGAGGGTGTTACGATTTTATTAATACATAGATACTGTATAGATAAGTGTGTCTGCATATTTTTGGAACTGAACAGTTTAGACAGCTATATAACAAAAATGAATCTGAAGTGATGAGGCAGATTTTAGGCCATTAGTGTGTCAGGCAGGTGCCAATGTAGTAGATACAACTTTCATCTCAATATGGCAAAGTGTATTTTTAAACATTTTGTTTAATAATTATAGTACATATATGTTATAGTCAGACTCACTGGAATGTTTACACAATCCAGTGTAATTTTAGAAGTTCTCTTAAATCTTCTTCTTCTTCTTCTTCTTCTTCTTTCGGCTGCTCCCGTCATGCGTTGCCACAGCAGATCATCTTCTTCCATATCTTTCTGTCCTCTGCATCTTCTTCTGTTACACCCATCACCTGCATGTCCTCTCTCACCACATCCATAAACCTTCTCTTAGGCCCTCCTCTTATCCTGTTCCCTGGCAGCTCTATCCTTAGCATTCTTCTCCCAATATACTCAGCATCTCTCCTCTGCATATGTCCAAACCAACGCAATCTCTCCTCTCTGACTTTGTCTCCCAACCGTCCATCTTGAGCTAACCCTCTAATGTCCTCATTTCTAATTCTGTCCATCTTCGTCACTCCCAGTGCAAATCTTAGCATCTTTAACTCTGACACCTCCAGCTCTGTTTCCTGCTTTCTGGTCAGTGCCATCGTCTCCAACCCATATAACATAGCCGGTCTTACTACCGTCCTGTAGACCTTCCCTTTCACTCTTGCTGATACCCGTCTGTCAAAATCACTCCTGACACTCTTCTCCACCATTCCACCTTGCCTGCACTCTCTTCTTCACCTCTCTTCTGAAATCCCCAATACTCTGTACTGTTGATCCCAAGTATTCAAACTCATCCACCTTCGCCAGCTCTACTCCCTGCATCCTCACCATTCCACTGACCTCCCTCTCATTTACCTGTCTTGTTCCTACTGACCTTCACTCCTCTCCTCTCTACAGCATATCTCCACCTCTCCAGGGTCTCCTCAACCTGCTCCCTACTATTGCTACAGATCACAATGTCATCAGCAAACATCATAGTCCACGTGGACTCCTGTCTAATCTTGTCTGTCAACCTGTCCATCACCATTGCAAATAAGAAGGGGATCACAGCTGATCCCTGATGTAACCCCACCTTCACATTGAATGCATCCATCGCTCCTACCGCAGACCTCACCACTGTCACACTTCCCTCGTACATATCCTGTACGACTCTTACGTACTTCTCTGCCACTCTCGACTTCCTTATACAATACCACAGCTCCTCTCGAGGCACCCTGTCATATGCTTTCTCCAGGTCCACAAAGATGCAATGCAACTCCTTCTGGCCTTCTCTAAACTTCTCCATCAACATCCTCAGAGCAAACATTGCATCTGTGGTGCTCTTTCTTGGTATGAAACCATACTGCTGCTCACTAATCATCACCTCACTTCTTAACCTAGCTTCCACTACTCTTTCCCATAACTTCATGCTGTGGCTCATCAATTTTGTTCCCCTGTAGTTACTGCAGTCCTGCACATCCCCCTTATTCTTAAATATCGGCACCAGTGCACTTCTTCTCCACTCCTCAGGCATCCTCTCACTTTCCAAGATTCCATTAAACAATCTGGTTAAAAACTCCACTGCCATCTCTCCTAAACGCCTCCATGCTTCATTAGGTATGTCATCTGGACCAACGGCCTTTCCATTTTTCATCCTCTTCATAGCTGTCCTTACTTCCTACTTGCTAATCCATTGCACTTCCTGATTTACTATCTCCACATCATCTAACCTCTTCTCTCTCTCGTTCTCTTCATTCATCAGCCTCTCAAAGTACTCTTTCATTCTGCTCAACACACTCTCCTCGCTTGTGAGTACATTTCCATCTTTATCCTTTATCACCCTAATCTGCTACACATCTTTCCCAGCTCGGTCCCTCTGTCTAGCCAATCGGTACAGGTCTTTTTCTCCTTCTTTAGTGTCCAACCTCTCATACAACTCATCATAGGCCTTTTCTTTAGCCTTTGCCACCTCTCTCTTCACCTTGCGCCTTATCTCCTTGTACTCTTGTCTACTTTCTGCATCTCTCTGACTATCCCACTTCTTCTTTGCCATCCTCTTCCTCTGTATACTCTCCTGTATTTCCTCATTCCACCACCAGGTTTCCTTTTCCTCCTTCCTCTTTCCAGATGTCACGCTAAGCACCCTTCTTGCTGTTACCCTTACTACATCTGCTGTAGTTTCCCAGCTGTCTGGTGTCTCTTCACTGCCACCCAGTTCCTGTCTCACCTCCTCCCTAAACTCAACCTTGCAGTCTTCCTTTTTCAACTTCCATCATTTCATCCTTGGCTCTGCCCTCACTCTCTTCCTCTTCTTGATCTCCAATGTCATCCTACAGACCACCATCCTATACTGCTTAATTACACTTTCCCCTGGCACCACTTTGCAGTCTTCAATCTCCTTCAGATCAACTCTTCTGCATAGGATGTAATCTACCTGTGTACATCTTCCTCCACTCTTGTACGTAACCCTATGTTCCTCCCTCTTCTTAAAATATGTATTCACCACAGCCATGTCCATCCGTTTGGCAAAATCCACTATCCTCTGACCTTCTTCATTCCACTCCTTCACACCATACCTACCCATCACCTCCTCATCTCCACTGTTCCCTTCACCAACATGCCCATTGAAATCCGCTCCAATCACCATCTTCTTTCTCACCCATTGCACACCCAACTTGCGGTGCATATGCACTAACAACATTCATCATCACACCTCCAATTTCCAGCTTCATAATCATTACTCTGTCTGACACTCTTTTCACCTCCAAAACACTCTTGACATACTGTTCCTTCAGAATAACTCCTACCCCATTTCTCCTCCCATCCACACCATGATAGAACAATTTGAATCCACCTCCAATCCAACTGGCCTTAACTCTCCTTCCATTTAGTCTCTTGCACGCACAATATATCAACCTTTCTTCTCTCCATCATATCTGCTAACTCTCTCCCCTTACCAGTCATACTGTCAGCATTCAAAGTTCCTACCCTCAGTTCCATTCTCTTTACTTTCCTCCTCTCCTCCTGCCTCCAGACACATCTCCCCCCTCTTCTTCTACTTCTTGTTCTTCTTCGGCCAACAGTAGCCCAATTTCCGCCAGCACCCTGTTGGCTAACAGTACTGGTGGCAGTCGTTGTTAACCCGGGGCTCGACCGATCCAGTATGGAAATTTGTATTGTTGTCCGCATATTGATTTGGCAAAATTTTACACCTGATGCCCTTCCTGACGTAACCCTCCCCATTTATCCGGGCTTGAAGTTCTCTTAAATAATACTTAAAATTTTTAGCAAGTTTATACAAGACTGTAACTTGAAAAATTTTGTTTATTATTCCTCTATTATTTTAATAAGCTGATAAAAAACTAATTTTAAAAACTCCAGAAGTTAAACTATTTATAAGTTATTTTGCATAGTTCATAGGCAACAATATGTTTCTTTTCATATCCAGTGTCTAAGAGCACACATATTTCTTGTTTTTGGTGCCAAAATTATTGTAGAAATAACAAAGACGTATTTACACAATTTGAACTTGCTAGTATGAGTCAGAATCTTAAAATGAAGATCATTGCAAACTGCTGGAGTTGTCTGCAATAATCAGATTTTTTATGATAAATATGTCCTTTATCAACTCAATAACGTATTTGAAACCAAGTCACAATCTCCCACAATGTGATATACCAAAATGTTACAATAACACAGTCACTTAAAAACTAGCTGTTTAACAGTATCACGCTAAATATGCTACACTTTTCTTTAAATCCTAAAACTTACATCAGCGTGACCCTGCAGCACCTTACTTTGTCTTCTTTATAGTTGTCAAGACATACATGAACTTAAACTCTACAGGGTGCTGTCACCTTGGTCGAGAGCAGTAAGGACTTGAGTGGAGCAAACAAATGTCTCACTCACATGAACGCTGAAGAGGATCATCCTGCTTGTGTAATGCTCCTCACCATTACCCTTATTTGCCATTTCTTATCCTGTCCATTTTGTGGCCTGAAGTCATTCAGAGGAGGTGGTGTATGCATCTCTCAAGAAAACAAGAGGTACCAGTCACTCTGATGAGATTATTGTCAGGGTCTCCAATAGACAAAGCTGGTTTCATGTCTGACCTGCAGTGTTATCACTTGGGCATCTCTAGCAGATGTGTGAGGGACTTGAAGCCCTATTCATGTCATGTGATCAGTTGGCTGTACTTGTCATGAGTATTACAGCACCCTGCACAACTGTGCATATCCTTGAATGTCAGACCAGCCAACACGTCTGTGCCACCTGTGAGAAGTGCAGAAAGCTCAATTTCAGTGTTACTGTCCCACGATTGTGAAAACCAAGGGCTGCACTGCATGTATCACAACAGAAGATGTCTATCGAGACCAAGAGCAAACTTCGAAGGACTGAGGAGTGTGAGTTCTTGCATGACAGACAGATGAGCCTTACAATTTGATTGTAGATGTGTAAATCTCATCAATAGCGGACAAGTGGGAAAGCACACTGTGAACAGGGATGTATTAGAGTAAATAAAATGTGTGAAATGTGGCAATCCTGATTAATGTGTGTAAAGAAAATGAAATGAAAACACCTGGAGGAAACTCCTGCAGACACAAATGAGAACATGCAAGCATCGCAAACAGATTAAACCTATTTCTGCTAGAGTTAATAAAAGTGGACATGCCATAAAGGCACAGAAATGGACCAAGAGGGTCAAAACTAAATAATCAAATGACCATGCGACTAAACCACATACAGTATGTAAACCAAACTGGTCTAAATATCCCTGCCAAGGTATATGTATTGTCATGCTTCGGTCACAAAGTTGCACAGGAGCACTCAGAGAGAGAAACTTTATTCCAGAACAGAAGGAACAAACACAAATCTCTTCCACACAAGGGACAACTGTCGAACCGGCTGCCTTGGCTACATCTCCTGGTCAAAAGAACACAAAATCTTTCTCTTCAAAGGGGTGCGGCAGCACGGGTGCCCCAACTAGAGGAGAGGGAGTCTGGGGGAAGAGAGACAAGGCAGCGAGACACTAGGAGAGCTGTGGCGCGGTCTTTTAAATGTTCAAAGTATCTTGTGCGGCACGCCAGTAAGCAGCAGGCTAGCAGCTGATCCCGCAAATAGGAGATGAAAAGCTGTGTTTGTTTCCCATTGAATTAATGTGTTCACAGTATATATTACTTTTTTTAACAAAGCAAAAAATTAGCAAAACATTTTGATTTGTTATCAACAAACTTGGACCGTTGGAAACTAGAGATGACCTTTTATAAAAAAGGAGTACAAAGTGACAACATAGAAACATGATATAATGTGAAAATTGTGAAAGCAAACCAATATACCCTAAACATGAAACCAAAACTGAAAAATAAAGCAAGGTTTTTGTTTTGTATTTTTCAAAACCTAAAATTCAAAACAACCATGACAAGATTAGATCCTGGAGTCATAAGGATACAATCGTAACTACTGAACCACCTACACTAAGAATATTCAAATGTAAAGTAATAATGTTAATCAATAAAATAAACATTGATGCAAGAAAGAGTAATACTAATGCCTTGTGTTTTCCAAAAAACTTGATATCTTGTGAAGATGGCAGGAACAACACAGGCCTCTGCATGAAGCACCCATCCTGCTGTTTTTTTCAACATTTTCACCAATAGTTCATCTGATTCAAACTATTAATTAACTGACACCAGGAGTGCTGGTGGAATAGCTTAACAAATAAATGGGTGTAATAAATGGTAAGCACAAATACTGGAGGAAATGTGTGGAAATGTCTACGCTAATGCATAGACATACTTGAAATCACAGTTTTGTATTAAAAAGAATATAGTACACAAGCACAGTAAGCCACATTTTCAAGAAGTGGTACGCTACTATCATACAAATATTTGATGAAAACAGCAAAGGACAGTAGAAGCCCCAATGAAGGAACAGAAGAAATCCAGGGATCTAGCATCAAAATACTTGCTTAAGAAGTCTTAAAAGAAATGGTGTTGTAGGACTTGCTGCGGGAAAAAAAACATTCTTGTTGGGAATTCCACAATCAGAAGAGACTGCAGCAGGCAAACAACCATAAAGCGTGAAGCAACCAGAAGTATTAGAAAATCTTACAGCGGGACGAATCCTAATTTGAACTTTTTGGTTCCCAAAGATGCCATTATTTCAGAATTAGATTTGATGAGAACTACTGTGTATTTTTATACGTCTACTGTCTTTAGTACAGCACAATGGCAGTTCTTTCATTGTCTGGGGCGGTTTACCACCAGCAACACAGGGCATGTTGTCAAAAGAGATAAAATGATGATAGATTTTAATTTATCATGGGAAAATAACTTACTTGTAAAACGGTAATCTTTTTGGCATGATAGCTACTTCAAACACACTGCATGCAGAATGAAGATGTACCGGGAGTGGAACACTACCAGTATTGGATTGACTCCCTCAGAGCCCTAATTTCAAATGAACTAAAGCTGTGAGCGGTCACTTGCTCCAGAAAAATAAATAAAAGCAGTCAAAAATGAAAGAGAATTTATGCTGCACAGAGCTTCAAATAATGCACCACAGGGCTACTTGAAAAAATTATATTGCAATTATACAAAAATTGCTTCGTTTTGCAATTTGTGATTTTATCAGTGTTTATTTGTGTTTATTCTAATGTTGTGTATTGTTTACTCAAGCACATAAACGCTGCCTACATAACTAGCTTTAAAAATAATTTCCTTGGGTGGCCTTAGACATTTGCACAGTGCAGTATGTTATTAAGTACAGCTGTGACATTTTTACTCAAAGCAAGAGAGCTCTGGAGACTTAAAGGCTTCAGGCATAGTGTATTTTAGATCAGAGTGGGTGAAGATGATGTAAAACCTAACATTAGATGAACTTTTCATCTGTGATCTCTCACTGTCTCTCACACATTCACACACACACCTCTTGTCTCACCATCGATACCTAACGTAAGCTTAGTATTTTCCATTTGGTCAGCAGACCTCAATTGCCACCAGATTCTCGTGACAAAACATATTTTGTAAGCTCAGGCTTTTGATTAGCTTTGCTAATAATGTCTATTAGATTGAATGGTTTAGATACCTAATGAAAGTTCACAAAGTGCTAAAAATAAAAAACAATGAAAGCTGATATTAAATTAAACATTCAAAACTGTGCATGTGCTGAATCTATCAAATGAACCAAAAATGACAACTCAGACTAATGTTTTTCATTAAGCAGCATGCATGTAGAAATGTTCTTTTCTAAATAATATTTATTATGAATATCAATCTCAATTTGCCGCTCTTTCCTTCTAGACTTTGCATTTGACCTAGTACTTAATCAAGCACCATGTGAGATTGTGAGAACTTGATGTACTGGGAACCCAGAAATAGACTGAAAACCACATTGGCTGCTGCCGCCTTTGCTTTTTGTATCACGCAGGGAGCAGCTCAAGCATGTCTCTGCTTGATCTGCAAAAGAAGACTTAGTTACTCTCTAGTGCTTTAAAGATGCTACTTTCTAGAAAAGAGAAAGAAAATGAAAAACACTTTTCCAGCAGTTTTTGCATGCTCTATGACAGTTACAGAAGTTATATAATTACAAATTAGGACAGTGTGAGAAGTTGTTATGCTTTTATTCAGCTTACAGTAGGCATTGAGCTAATTAATGCCCTGCATATTGCCGTTTCAAGTAACCGGCACTGACAGTTTTCTTGACATTTCAATTTTTGGTACAATGGTTTGCAAATTCTGCCTCACAGATCCAAAGATCAGGGTTTGATTCTGAGCCTGCTTTTTGCTTGTGTGGACCTGCCATATTCTCCATGATCTCATTTTTATGTACTGTATCAACAGCTGAATTTTACAAATGGGCACTGTGATTTTACTGGCACTGCAGCAGTGGAATGCATATCATCCAGGGCTGGATCCTGCACTTCACCAGATATTCCCATCACAGCTTCATTTTCTCTGTAATTCTGAAAATGAATAAAGCTATTACATAAAATAAACAGTCTGAGTATGTGCTTGAGTGTATTCTGCAGAGGGCTTGCATCCCATTCAAGGCCGGATCATATCTTACAGCTGTTAACACTAGAATTACCAAAGCCTACGAAAAAAACTCATAAATCCGGCCCACCTTAAATCCCTTCGCACCTCTCTGTCAGCGTCTTTTGTCCTGTAAATGTGCAGATAAAGACAAGCATCAAGCAGCCTGCTATTCCATCCCCCCACCGCCGCAGAACGTGCACAAAGTTCTCCCAGCTCATGCCTTGATTATCTGGGAGTGAAGTGCTGGAGTTTTAGAGTGTGAATAATAGATAGTTATTTGGAACACATGCATTTCATGTGTGTTCAGTTTCTACAATAATCTGTGTAAACACATTGTTAAAACAGAAACGTTTTTCATATTTTAGTATTAAATGACAAAATGTAGGCATAAACTATATAATGTGTGATGCCTGAAGTCCAAAGATCAAATAAACACTTTCACAAAAGGTTCAAGGATGATACATCAGCTTCCGTGGCACAGCGTTAAGAATTGCTGACTTGTAATCAAGAGTCCCCCGGTTCAATCCTGACTGCCTTGTATATTTACCGTTTTGAGTAGTGAGCTGCTCTTATTGTTAATATTATACAGTAAACACATACTGTACATTTTGGTTTGCATCTGTAACAGCCGGTGTACATTTATAGTACTTGTAAAAGTTAGCGTTTTTGTTTTTTCACTTTTATTGTTTCAGTCATGATCACGATACATACTACTGCCCTAGGGATCTGACACTTAGTTTTTATTTGAAACTGTGAATAACTGTAGAGGTGAGTGGTGTTTTGAGACAATGGAACTGGACAGTCTCTGATCTGGATTGATAAAAGCTGACACACAAACGCAGGTGAATCTGCCTGTTTTGTATCTCATCGTCACTTGATTTTTTTTTTATTCAGTTTTATTGAGTGTTCCTGCCCACGCTGAATTAGTATGCACCTTATGGTCCCTGATGTCAAAGCTGACAAAAAAAACCCCCACAGAGACATAGGTATATATGATTTTTGGAATTATTCATTTTATGACCTGTATAATACATTTTGGAAAACATTGTGGCACGGATGCAACATTATGCATATTATTCATATTCATTTGCATGCCTTCTTGCGCTTGTAATCAGTGACCGTGTTTATTTTTTCCCCCGATCTTGCCAGTCCCCACATTTTGCTGTTTCTTTTGTACTCCAGGACATGCAGAGGAAAGAATAGTACAGAGAGGTCAGTTCAGTGCTATATGCAATTATCAAATTCAAATGTTAACAGTTCACACACACGCAAAGACTGTCCTTCCTACATTTACGACATGTGTACCTGATGCAATGTTCACACTTCTCTCTATTCCTGTTATACTGAAGGGGCCCCTGATACTGACTCAGTTTACTTTCCTGGGGAAAGTGGCTGTCTTGGAACAGAAGCTTGTCGATGCTGCATCCTTCATTTCTTTTTCCACCGTCTTTTCTAGTAAGATGTGACGACGAAGTTCCTCTGGAAGGTGAGCCATGAACGCTGTACTTTTCTCAGTGGACCCCATACATGCCTTGCACAGTACATGTGTGTTGATCACCGCCAAGTCAAGCTTGTTATAGCACACAGCAACTGGCCACCTGTGTGTTCCTGCTCGCACTGAATAAGCTCATGCCTTCTGGTGCGTAATGTCAATGCAGCACGGAGAAAACAAGAAAGAGACAAATACACAGGACATTGGGTATAAATTTATGGTACTTGTAAAAGTTAGCTTTTTTCAGTTATATTCTCTCAATCCCCCCGGTGCCTCTCCTGATCTGACTCTAGCTAACAGCGCCAGCATAAATTCACACCCGATCTGACGCTGTTCGTTTTCAAATAATATTGCATTAGTGCGATGATGTTTTCTGATTGGTACTATTCAGGTCATAAAATGATTTCTTCAAAATGTCACATACAGGTAGTCCCCAGGTTACAGACATCCGACCTACGACTTATGAACAAGGATTCAGCTGTGACGCATGCGCCTCAGTAACTGCCGCTCCATCATCTTCGCCCTGGGGATGCTGCAAGTGGTGGCTGGAGGGGGGTGATTTCGTTGCTCGCGCAGTGTAGTGTCCCTCGGGTGGCTCCCGCCGGCAAGCGATGACCCGTGGTCCATAGTCACTGGGGCCACAGCTATCGCTCGTGTGCAGGACGATGGTTCGCTGCCCGCCAACTATGCCGCCACAGCTACTGCTCCTGACTGGAAGCAGGCTGGATGGAGTGGAGGGGGGCGTTTCACTGCCCACCCTGCACACACAGCTGGTAATGCTGCAAGCGGTGACCCGGTTGTGGCTGAACGGGGCGGCGGTGGTAGCATTGTAGTGTGCCTCGGATGGCTGCCTGTTATACTGGGGTTGGACGATTCACTACCCGCCTTTGGCCGCACCGTGTTTGTTCTCGGTAGGCAGACACTGCAGGCAGCATACTGTAGTGGATGTGACTGTGAGATGGGCTGGTGATGAACTGCCCCTCGCCACCCCCATTCATTCTCAATAGCAAGTCTGCTTGTACTGTTACGCACAGAGCAGGAAGTTGTCTCTTGTCAGTACATCAGACGTGTTGACGGGTGCCTTCCTGCTGTGATAACATGTACAGTGCTGTACAGAAGAGCTGAAACACAAATCTGATGCAAGTGCTGGTGATACAGTAAAGAAGAGAAAAACCATCACCATTGAAAATAAAGTAGAAATAATAAAAAGGTCAGAGAGAGGTGAAACTCCATCATTCATTGGCAGAGCACTTGGTTACAGTCGGTCAACAATAGCATTTATTAAAATAATGTACCTGTTCCGACTTACATACAAATTCAACTTAAGTACAAACCTACAGTCCCTATCTCGTACGTAACCCGGGGACTGCTTGTATATTGTCTCTTTCTTTCAGGTGTGTAATAGAAACCACAGCATAGAGAGAAGTGTGTACATTGCAACAGGTACACATGTCGTAAATGTAGGAAGGACGGTCCTAGTGTGTGTGAGAACTGTTAACATTTTAATTTGATGATTGCATATAGTGCTGACTTGACCTCTCTGTACTATTAATTTCCTCTGCATGTCCTGGAGTACAAAAGAAACAGCACCATACAGGAACATGTGGGGACTGGCAAGATCAGGGAAAAAAAAAACAACACATGGTCACTGATTACAACCGCAAGATGTTATGCAAATGAATATGAATAATATGAATAATGTTGCATCCATGCCACAATGTTTTCCGAAATGTACTATACAGGTCATAAAATGAATAATTCCAAATATCATATATACCTATGATTCTGTGTTTTTTTTTTTTGTCAGTGCAGCTTTGACATCATGGACCATGAGGTGCATACTAATTCAACGTGAGCAGGAACACTCAATAAAACTGAATAAAAAATTCAAGTGACGGTGACATACAAATAACGAAGATTCACCAGCGTTTGTGTGTCAGCTTTTATCCATCCAGGTCAGAGAATGTCCAGTTCCATTGTTTCAAAACACCACACACATCTACAGTTATTCTCAGTTTCAAATAAAAACTAACAGCATCAGATCCCTAAGGCGGTAGTATGTATCGTGATCGTGACTGAGAAAATAAAAGTGAAAAAAAAAAAAGGAACGGTAACTTTTACAAGTCCTATAAATGTACACCGGCTGTTACAGGCGTAAACCAACTGTATGTGTTTACTGTAGAATATTAACAATAAGAGCAGCTCACTACTGAAAATGGTAAATATACAAAGCAGTCAGGATCAAACCGGGGGACTCTTGATTACAAGTCAGCAATTCTTACTGCTGCGCCACGGAAGCTGTTGTATCATCCTTGAACCTTTTGTGAAAGTGTTTATTTGATCTTTGGACTTCAGGTTTCACACATTATATAGTTTATGCCTACATTTTGTCATTTATTACTAAAATATGAAAAACGTTTCTGTTTTAACAATGTGTTTACACAGATTATTGTAGAAACGGAACACACATGAAATGCATGTGTTCCAAATAACTATCTATTATTTCCACTCTAAAACCCCAGCACTTCACTCCCAGATAATCAAGCCATGAGCTGGGAGAACTTTGTGCCTGTTCTGCAGTGGTGGGAGGATGGAATAGCAGGCTGCTTGCTGCTTGTCTTTATCTGCACATTTACAGGACAAAAGACGCTGACGGAGAGGTGCGAAGGGATTTAAGGTGGGCCGGATTTACAAGATTTTTTGGAGGCTTTGGAAATTCTAGTGTTAAGGCTAAGACAGACTTTGGCACCCTTTAGAGTTGACAAATAAAATGCTGTCTATCTATCTATACAGGTAGATTGATGGATGAGTGAGTGTTGGTGCGTGCACTTCAATAAAATGGTATCCATTCAAAGCTTGGTTAATGTCATACACCTAATACTGCTGGAATATATTCAGGCATCTTGTGTGTTTTATAAATTAAAAAAAGATGTGTTTAGAAAATAGATTTATAGATGGAGATTGTGCTCTATACCCAATGCCGCCAAGTTATAGACTGGCATCCAGTCCAGGGTTGGTTTCTGCCTTATACTTGATGCTGATACGGCGTGATCAGAAAACAGATGAGCGAACCTTTTGCTTTCTGCATTTCTCACTGCTTGTCTGTCTACCTGAAGCTGTGACTTTCACTACCGACAGTTGCATCCTGTGGCTTTCTTCCAGTGAAATTTACCACAATATTTAAAAAAGAGCTGCACACTAGATTCTTGCTTTTTTTTTGGAATGGTTTGCAGACATGTTATTAGCCATTTTTTTTCAGCTGCATTTGTGGTTTTGATGACCAGTGTTTCTCGCCAGTAGTTCTAAGAAGGTAGCTGGAAATGCATACTTTTTCTGGGTCACTTGCGACAACTCTTCTCTTACAGCATTTATGCAAGTGGGAATTTTCCTTGTGCTGAGCAAAATTGCTAGATATTTAAATGCGCCCTGGAGGCCAAAATCAAGTGTAAACTAAGAGACTGTAAATATCATTTTCAGCAATTTGCATGCATGATCAACCGATCAAATAAGACCTCTGCTTAAAATCCGGACTTAATTCAGTTTAAAAGCATAGCATCTCACTCATCATTACCATATGTGATCGATCATGGGAAATTGTGTATGTATACTGTTAATAATATGCCAATATTCTTGCTTTTTTGTACTAGTCAAACAACAAGAGCCTTGTTTGAGTCTAAGTTTTTTTCTTTGTTATAACAGGAGCTTGTTCAAAAATGCTTAGGTGTTTTTCTTGAATTTAGATAAGGAAATTAGCTTTCTGCTTTATAGTGAAGGTCAAGCCGATAATTAATCACATAGCATTATTTTTTTTAACGCAGCTCTAATAAATCTATAAACAAATCTATCAGAGCATGTGAAGAATGGAATATCAGGTAATCCTCAATGTTATTTCTTAATGTAGTCTCTTATGTTTATGTCACGCTTTTTTAGATTTCCACAGAAGTAGTGTACTGCCGCAAAAATGTTTCCATAAATGGTGGACAACTAAAACATTTTTTTTTGTTTTACCAACAAGAACATGTGACATCTTGCAGCCAGAACAGTCTGTACAGATGACGCCTAAAAGGCCTGTGCAATTTCCTTTGTAAGTTAAATACTGAAAAACCTCAACTTTTAATATGATGGTAAAACCACATGCGATATACTCGGAGATAGGCTGTTCTAATTAGGGCACTGCTGTTTCTCTTACTATGCCCAAGCAACATAATGTAATGTTTTACTTCTGTCTTTTCATCACCTTTGTTTTATGTATTTTATAAGAATATTGTGATCCATTCTGCTTGATTCTGTTCACTTGTAAATAACAGTTTGTATCAGGAGATATTACAAGTAGTTTTGGAATTTACTTTGCAGAGGCAGCTTTCAGGCTATGGGTGAACACTGTTTAGGTGTTAACAGGCAAAATTCCCAATACTTAGAGGTTCTTATGTCAGGCCACAATCAATGTGGACACTTAAATAATTTTGTCTTTTTATTGCCAGATTGTTTTATATTGCATGTAGCAATTCCATGCTATATGTTACATAGGTGCCCCATTACTGCAAAGGGCTCACACTCCATTCAAGACTGCACACAATGTTGCCCTCATCATTGGAGTTTATGCACTACTTTTTTTCTGAAGAGATTTAATAATATTTACTAATAGTACTTGAAAATCTCTATTAGAGAGTTTTATTGAATTATGAACATATTCCTGCCACAATATGCAGTGCTGCGCAATGGAGCGAACTGTTGTCTCAATCAATCCATTTTTTTGTGTCCCTTAATGTAGGCTTCTATTATAGGATTCAGTGCATTTAGAAAATATGTGATAGTACTCTGCAAGAAAAGATTATGCATAAAAAATGATGATCAGTTATCATCAAATTTAATGGCAAATCAAAAAAGGTAGTACGTTTTGCTGACATGTGACATACTTATTACAGACACAAGCAGCGCGAGAGGAAATTGCGCATCACTATTCATTCACTTATTCATTTGCTGAAACCTCCAAGGCAAATACAAGGCCACAAATAGATGAGTGTACCTCAGCAGGAATCCTGAATGGGACATTAAATCATTAGAGAATACACTGAAGTACACATCTAGGCCAATTTAGGTACGCTGATTAACTTAAAGAGCATTTCTTTGAGAAGAACATCGGGTAAAAAACAATGTAAGTATATAAACAACATGCTGACTCCACTTGGATTGTACCAATGCCAGGACTTAAACCCAGTCTTCTGAAGATGAGAGGCAAGAGTGTTTCAAAATTTATGAATGTGCCTCTTTACACAATTAATGTACTATATGATGAAAGGTGTAATGAAATAACCCTAACTCAGCCCTAACCTTAGCTCTTTTTGAAAAGACAGCACATTTAACAAAAGCATGGCTATGGGGTGCCCATTCAGAGTTTGTTCTTGCTTTGTCCTTTGTGCTGTCATGATAATAAATAAATGGAAGTTATGTATAAAATAAAAAGGGAAAGGAAACAAAAAAGAAAGAAAGGTGGAAACTGGATGGGGCCCCAACATATCCATGGCAGGTGTAATCTCCCTGAGAAGTGTTTATTTTACTTAAATTCCTCACCCAAAGGAAGGACGTCCAAAACCTACATA
Source organism: Erpetoichthys calabaricus (assembly GCF_900747795.2). Lineage (NCBI taxonomy): Eukaryota > Metazoa > Chordata > Cladistia > Polypteriformes > Polypteridae > Erpetoichthys > Erpetoichthys calabaricus. The sequence continues at coordinate 144,750,537 of NC_041400.2, read as the reverse complement.
CAAATGTCACTCAGCTTGACACTTAATGCTGAAAGGGCAGTTCTAGAAGACACTGGATGTAAATCATTATAGTCACCAGAAAAAGTCTGTCTAACCCTAACCCTAACCCTAACCCATGTGAAAGTATTAAATGTAATTTTTTTATTTTGTTGTTAATCCGGAATCTTGGACAACCAGGAAGCCACAACTGTAACCTTAATTCTGTCACAACAGTGATGTCACATGTCACAACGTCTAGTAGTCACGAGGTATTAATCAGCCCAACATCTCCAAACAAATACGTTCCAAATGGTGGTACTCATAGGAAAAAAATGGTGTGATAAGACATTAAATAACAATTCTAAAAAGTATCTTAACAAACAAACTGATAAAATAATTGTATTCAGACATTGTGCCAGCACAAGATGAGGTGCAGATGAATGATGGAGAAATGGATGAGGAAATTATAATAATGTTTAAAATAAAATATTTGGCTCAAAACCAGGAAGTCAAGCCTATCTTTCCTCCGAACCAAACACGTAATTACAGTCAAAGTAGAACATTTAAATAGTTTCTGAGAGAATACTATCACAAATGCAGAAGAACATTTAAGAATGTATCTGTTGTTCCCTGGCTTATGTTTATCTTCCTTTTTATTGTTATTTTTGTGGTTTTTTAATTATTCTTTTTCATGTTTTTTGTTATAATGTTATTTTGATAATATTGTTATATTTATTTATTTTTAGTACTGATTTATTGTGTATTCTTGCAAAATCAATGTGAAATTCATGTTTTGCTGGGTTCAAAACCCCAGAACCTATGTAAAATTGTGAATTTTCCCTTGGGATTAATAAAGTATCTATCTATCAAAATATATGCCCAACAACCATTGAGAAGGCAGGAAAACATAAACAAAAATAACTTATTGTAACATTTAGGATCTTTGCAAATAATACATAAAAAAAAAACATGAAAGAAGGGTACTGTGAGACTTCTTCTACCTGAATGCCATTTCTGCAGCTTACTGACAAAGGGTCCAGGGCCCAAGCAATGCTATGGAAAGGTGAAACTTGTGCCTTGAAAAAGAATTATATACTTTTACCTATTTTGGACTAGCCCCTAGAACCTTTTCCATAAAGCAAATTTCTTTAATAAGTGCATAACAAAAATGTCCCCCTTGAATAATAATCTCTTATTCTGTCTTGTGACTTTATTTTATGATTGTTATTTGTTACCAGAATGTGGCCTCTTACAGGATTGTTGAACTTTTTATTTTGCTCACCATCTGGACCTCAGTGCCTCTGCTGGGAGGGTGCAAGTAGGTGAAATGATAAAATGTCATTCAGCCCACTCATCTAACACATAAAATGATATGTCTGAGAACTCTTAGACCACAAACACTAGCTATGCACTCTGTATTTTAAAACAATTATCTGCAAACAAAGGGAGGGTAGCTTTAATTACGAGAGCTCTGTTTAATATGTATTAGTTTAATGTTAATTCAAGTTGAGACTGCTATGAAATGACTGTTTTTCTTCCTGTATGTTCCTTGTTCTTTGTGTGCAAGAGAATGAGATGAAAAAAGGATTCACCCTTGACCTCATTCACCTCTGCTGGCAGTTATAAATCAGGAAACCTTCCTTTGTCCCCATGGGTGAATTTGCAGTTAGGACGGTACGAAAAATGCGTTTGCCATGAAGCTAAGAGCTGTCATGCTGAGAGACAGCAAATGTATAAAGAAATACAAGAGATGCTGACATAGATGACCTGCTGAAAAAGTTTCCAAAATGAAATTTCACTGCAGCATGCATAGTACTTTTATCCTTTTGGATTTATGCAAATGAGCCATGGCAATAAACTATTACAGGTTAGAAAAACTTTCAGTTTGTATCACATTAAAAACTGACCATTTATTACAATAATACAATACAATACATCTTATGTTTTGTGTAGTGCTCTTCACTGAGTGCAGGTGCAGAGTGCTGTGAACAATTCTCAATTAAAATAAAAGTATAGATTATATAGATTATACTACTTACTAAATGCAGAACTGGTACACATATAAATGCAGATTTGTTAAAACACACAAAGAATAGGAGAGAATTGATTAAGCATAAACGAAAACCAATAATATCTGTCCATTAATTAAATGAAGAACTATCGCCAGGAGAAAGACAATCATATATTATTATTATTATTACTATTATTATTATTATTATTACCTGTCGCTCTCCAACCCCCCGGGCTTGCGCTATGCACTAGCCTTTTTGCAGATATGTTGCTCGCGTGTGGGGATATGGATGTTCAATTTAAACAGATTGTTATTTTCATGGGAATTGTTACATATGCATAATAGAACTAACTATTTTACATTACACTGAGTAATTAACCTTATTAACAAATAGTAAAATGTAATAATTTTAAAGTAAATTATGTTTCATGTTGCTTTAGAGTTATTTGTTGCATTATATGATTTTGTTCTGTTTGGCTTTGAAATTAAAACGCAAATACTTTTTACATTTTAATACGAATGGCATATCAAGGTCTCCTTTGTTGTCTAATGTTATCCGTGGAAGATTTACTACATTATCTTTCTTGGATACATCCTTCTTTCTATAGTAATTTGTGCGGCGGAAGACCAGATGGTGTTAACAGTTGTAGATATTCCTCGGGATATTGTAAGTTGATGTTTTCATGTTCTACACGATCACCACCAACTATTTCAGCATAGTTTATTGATACGCATTTAACCAATTTGCCGTGTAACCGATTGACATTTTTGGTATTAATCCGTTTGAATTTATCATTTCTCTGTGCTAGATTTTCCCATGTACTAATTTTTTTATGTTGATAACCCTTCGTGATGAAATTCTTCAATAAGATTTGGAAATAATATGTCTTCTTTAATTGGGAACTTAAAGTGAGGAAAACATTAAAATTTGTAAGAGCTGAGAGAGCAGGAACTGTGTCTGTCAAAAGCATTCACGCAAATTAGAGGTGAGAGTACAGTGAGCGTGGTTGAATATGGCTCGTCTCGCAGGATTTGAAAAAAATCTTGTCTTGTCCCGGGATTTTTTTATATAATAGGGAGATTATTATTATTATTATCATTATTACCTAACTATTTTTCTATCTTCTGAACCTGAAAACAACGTCTCAAGAAGACAGAACAATTCCCCACATTTTTGGGCACATGGAAGGAACCAGCACTAGAGTGAGTAAGTGCATAAACACAGACAAAGGAGTACGTCTATATTAACAGAAAAACAAGTAAAAGACAGTGGAAATATAGTCATTGGAAATTACAACAACATTTATTTCTTAGTATATATTTTCATCCCTAACATGTGGGTCAAAGTTCATTATAAGATGTTTAAAAAAATTACATGTAAAAAAATTAAGTAAAAGTAATAAGTAAAAGTATTAAATATATAAATGATAAAAGTAATATATATATAAATAAGTAAAAGTAATAAGTATATAAATTAATAAATAAATGAAACACCAAAAATAATACATAAATGAAAATCACTTCAAAGTTAATCTCAACAGATAACAGATAAGATAGAGTTGTTAAATATGGATTAAATTACTAAATTCATTTTAATGTCTCTAAAGATTATAACAATAAGTTCAACGCTGTAGTCAAATGGCCACAGAGGACAGAAAAATAAAAACTCCAGCTGGCGAAATGCTGGAGAAAAAAAAACCTGCAGTCCTAGTCCAAAAGAGCCCCTCTGGACATTCTACTAAATATAAATGTGCTAAGTAGTTACTTTAGTAGTTAGAAGCCATGTGTCTCATCACAAGTTGGGGTGTCCACATTTGTTCTAACATCACAGGTTGCCACAAAGTACTTCAGTCAGAGAAGGTAGTGTAAAATGACACCACTGAAAAACTGAAGAAAACAGATAAAAGTAGAGATTAAAGTTCAATAATAACAATAATAATATATTACATTTATATAGCGCTTTTTCTCTCTACTCAAAGCACTTAGACAGAGTGGAGCCATTCAACCACCATTAATATGTAGTGCCCACCTGGATGATACACCACACATTATCTATTATGTGGTGAAAGGGTAAGAGAAATAACCACTTAGAAACAGGGGATGATTAGGGGGCCAGAATGGATGGGGCCATGATGGGCAGTTTAGCCAGGACAGTGGGATACACGGTAATCTTTTCGAAAGAAGCTCGGGGATCTTTAATGACCACAGGACCTTGGTTTTACATCTCATCTGAAGGACAGCACCATGTTTACAGCACAGTGTCCCCATTACTGCACTGGGGCATTGGGATCCACACACAGACCACAGGGTAAGCACCCCCTGCTTGTCGTACCAATACTAAGTCCAGCAGCAACCAAAGCTTTTCCTAGATGGTGTCCCAATCCAAGTACTGGCTGGGCCCTAACTTGCTTAGCTTCAGGTGGATTGTCTATTCTGAAGTGCATGTTGATATCCAACCAAAAATGACATTTTTTTAATATATTACTTACCCCATGAAGTTTGCAGTGATGGCCAGGAAACATTTTTAAACTCTTGCTTTCATGCAGAACATTTTATGACATAACAAAACCCATTGGTGACCAGCAATATACAATGGAAAACGATGCAAAAAATGTTTACGGGGAAAAAAAAATCTCATTTTATGCATGTTGCATAATCCATATTCTAAAATATTGGTAAAGGCGGTAGATACTTCCAGACTCTTGACCAATAAATGAGGGGAAGAAGCAGATCTTCAATTCAAAAGCAAAGTATTATGTGAATGTGGTTCCTGTTCATGATGCACGCTAATTATCCATCCATCCATCCATTATCCAACCCGCTGAATCCAAACACAGGGTCACGGGGGTCTGCCAGAGCCAATCCCAGCCAACACAGGGCACAAGGCAGGAACCAATCCCGGGCAGGGTGCCAACCCACCGCAGGCACGCTAATTATTCTGAAAGTATTTATTTAACAATAGTAGAGCCCAAAATGCATATATTTTACACATTATGAGCATATGACTGGATAATTGACAGGTAGACTATGATTTTTTTTTTCATGGGCGTTTTTCACATCGTTTGTCATTGTACAGCTGGCCGATAATCACAATTGGGTTCTATCCTAAAATATCCAAATTTTTTTTCTCTGTTTTTGAATGAAAACATAAGATTAATATTTTTTTCTCAGTCATCACTACTATCTACAGTATATGGGGTAAGTAATGTATATAATATATATATAAATACATATATAAAAACATTTTTGGGTGGAGTATTTGTTATTAATGACTCCAAATCTATGATTTAGTATATTATATTGCAACACATACTAAAAGTAATCTATTGGAAGTTGTGCTAAAAAGCACCTATGAAAAAGCCAGATTAAAAAAAGTGGGTTTATGGGAGTTTTTTTTTTTTTTTAATGTTCCTTTAGTCTGGCATATCTCTATTGATAAGGCATTCCAGATTTTTGATGCTGACCACCAAAAGTACGCTTCACAGCTTCTTTTATGCTTGGCTTTTGGAATAATAAGCAAACCATCGTTCAAGAATCTAAGATTATGTCTGGGAATATAAGGGGACAGGCATTCCAAAATATAGGAAGGAGTAAGATTATTCAGAGCTTTTAAAAATCAATTCTAAAGGATTTATGAAACCAATGTCATGATGCTAATAGCTAATAGTGCTCAGATTTATTTCATTGTTTATTTATTTGTTAATTAAAGAACTAATGTTGGCATGCCAGCAAACTGGAAAAATATAGCATACAAATGAAAATTATACAAGTGATAATATTTATCCATCTACATGGTCACGGGGGTGTGTTGGAGCCAATCCCAGCCAACACAGGGCACGAAACAAATCCCGGGCAGGGCGCCAGCCCACTGCAGGGCACACATACACACTCCCCCACACACACTAGGGACAATTTAGGATTGCCAATGCACCTAACCTGCATGTCTTTGGACTGTGGGAGGAAACCCTCACAGACACGGGGAGAACATGCAAACTCCCCGCACGGAGGACCCGGGAAGCGAACCCGGGTCTCCTAACTGTGAGGCAGCAGCACTACCCACTGCGCCACCATGCCATGGTGATAATATTTAGATGCATAAAATTAAATTGACACATTCAGGACCATGGAGCCTGTCTTGGCACCATTTGGCACAAGGGGCAGCTCTGGATGGGATGCCAGTCCATTGCAGGACCTACTCATACATGCATTCACATCACAATGAGGCAATTTAGAATCTGCAGTAAACTTAATATACATGTCTCTTGAATGTAGAAGGAAAACTGGAAACATGGAGAAAAACCCACATAGTCACAGGAAGATATGCCAACTTCACACAGACAGTATGTGGGCAGGCATTCAAAAGCTGTGGAGCTGTGAGGCAGCTGTGCTAACTATTAAATAACTGTGCAGCACTGATAATATACAATACTACATGTGAACAATACCTCACATCCTGCGTTTATTGAAATAGAGACTTAGAAAGATGTGGTTCTCTAACTCCCAGAGTAGTTCACACTAGTGCAGTGATGTCACTCATGGACTGTTCTGGCAGATTTGCCCCATGGCATGCAGGTCAGATGAATGCACTCTCACATTTTATAACATTGGCCAACACAGCTGCTCAGTAGTCAAAACAAAATGTATGAAGTCTGAGTGGACCTAATTCCAGGAAAGAGAGAATATGTATTCATTTGACTATTCCTATTTTATACAACTCAAGGTTAAAAAAAGAGCAAATGAGATGAGAAATGTGCTCTAAGCATTCAGGATGAGTTTTAATTAATATATCCTATGAGTGTATGTTTTAATTATTAATGTGTAACTTTTAGAAGTTTCATATCAGTTAATGTAATTAAAATATATAAATTCTCAATCCTATAGTCTGCACCTGTTAAATTTCCTTGCAAAATCAGAGGTTTGTGAACAATAATAAAAGAGTTATACCAAATGTAATCTCTAATGAGATATGAACAATTTAGCACAGCTCTTTCTGTGGCAGTTTGGAGAATTAGGCTGCTTACTGCTCTCCTTCTCTGATCCCCTGTTCTCCATATTAGCATTTGCACTCTGGCTAGATTCTTGTCTACTGCACCTCATGGTCCACAGTCATCCTGATGTTGATGTTTTCTTAGTAATAAATCAAAGAAGAATTCCAAAAAATGTGGTTGCTTTGGTTCAGTCAATTTGTGCTCATGTTGCAGAAAGATAGGACAAAGGCTTTTTTTTATAAAAATAGAAATGGAATATTAATGTCAAAGAACTTCTTTTGTAGAAATTTCTTCTATGTATGGCACAATTTTCAAATGTGTACTGTATATCACAGGTTTTCCATATAAGACAACTGGATTAATATTAGACTTGCATTTGTTGACTTGTCATTCTTAAGGTAACAACCTCTTTAATCCAATTCATGTTCAGATTGAGATCTGTAGTTTGATCCCAGTTATACAAGTAGATGTAGTATGCTATACTGTAATAAAATGAGCCATACACTGTTAACTCATTAATTCAATTCAAGACAAAGGAGCACTCTCGGATTTATACAGTATCTGATATTTTGAACATTGTCAGCATCAGAGGCCTTTCTGCTCTTGCTCATAACTGTTCTCTAAAACAATATTAATCTATTGATTCTTTAATGAGGTTTTTGATGAGATACACTCCCACAAAACTGAATTGGACAGACTACTACAGACAAAAGGATATTGAAAAATTCTTTACACTTTCTACAAAATTTATTTAAACAATTTTATCTCACAGTTTTTTGTGTGTTCACAGTCTAAAGATATTCATTGGGGTTGTCCAGTTACACTGGCCCCAGTTGTGTGTGTCTATGTCACATTGCGCCCTGTGATGGAGTGTGTGTCTGAATCTTACAACTTTATTGCAATAGCTTTGGCTTATATGAGTCTGAATTTGGTGAGATGTTATGAGAATGGTTGGAAGGATGAATGTATGAATTGGTTTAGTCTTTAAATAAGAAAATAGCTGATTTGCAGGAACGAATGATTATTTTGAGTGAATCTGTTGTTTGTCAACAGGAATTGCTTGATCTTAATAGAATTTCAAATTAGATTTAAGGGCCTTTTTCAGTTCAGAGCAGTGCTAACCTCGACAACAGGATAATAACCAGCCTTTTATACCTTAATCATTAGGTTGAAGCTGCACTTCCTATTTGTTGGTGTCTGTACTTTCCTATATTAAGCCTTTTTCATGGCTGGATAGTAATCTTTGACAAGTCACAAATTCATTTAAAAATTCCAGTTAACACAGGTTGAACAGGGCCCATTTGCTGATAAAGAATGAGGGTGGAGTGCGTGTCATAAAACACTTTCCCATTTATATGTTTATCTAGCTGCTGGAGTGGCATTAAGCAGAGTAATGGACAAATTGCAGAAGCGTGTAAATAAGACATTATGTGCTGCATCTGCGAGACAACTAATGGAACCAATTTCAGTGGTCACTTGCTGCCAGGTGCCTTGTAAATCCTTTTCGCCATCTTCCCCTGCTCTAGCACTGTTTAAAATGGTCACTTTACATTATTTTCTGCTTTTATGATCGGGTGTAAAGGCTGAAATGTGGGTTTAAAGAGGACTAAAAACCAACCATCAAAGAAGCAGGTGGAGGGTAATTGGAAGTTTTATAAATATGATGTTCCAATTTTTAAGCGCGGTTATAGCTTTGGTCTTACATGATCCCAAATGGCTTAAAGATTCTTAATATGGCCTGGAAGTGCATCAGTCTCGTATTATATTGGTCTCTTTGTTGACCGTTCTGCTGTTTTATTCTTTATTACAAGCTCCCTAAAAGTGAAAGCAGCTTCAAGTTAGTGGTTTGCAGTGATCATTAAAGTGCGTTGTTATGTGGATCGCTGTTAAGTCGCAGTATTGATCGATGTCAAAAAGTTATTACATTCTGTCTAGTCAACATTTGATTAAAATATATCTCCTGCAGAACAATCAGTATTACATATTGGACAACAATAACGCAGACATCCTCGCAGTGAATTTGTAGTTAACGGATGACTGACATCGGGGCCTTTATGATTAGCTTGCAGGGATATTTGCTTCTGAAGAAATGTTACATGCCCCAGAAAAAAAGAAGTGAAATTTGGTTTTGTTTTGTCTAATTTTGTGACAGAAAATTATTTATTGATATTAAATTCTTTTATAGACTGTAGTATACAGAATTTATTACCTTACGTAATTAGTAGAAAAGAAATGTGGGCACTCTGTGGTCTTTATCTATATAAAAATACTCAGGGTGACCAGTTAAAAATGGACTGACAGTGAATAAGCAAATAATGTACATTTTGTACAAAACATACAAAGTATTTGACAGTCTTTTATTAGACAACATTGCAGTAGTGGGCAGTGAGAAAGATAAAAAAAAACAACTAAGTGTCCACCATGTAAGAACATTTGAAACAGGAGCCCAGGAGACAATATATATTTATTACTCTGATAAATATATGTGATTATGTCTGTAAATGTTGTATATTTTTGTAGTTTTCTGTTACTTAAGACTAAACTGACTCTTATAACCACAACCCACAGCAGGAAAATCAGTTTTGTTAATGGATGAGTGGTATTTTGCTTATCTGCATGGTCGTAGACATATATCTACAAATGGTTGAATACAGTTGCAAAAAAACATTTATTGGTATTTGATTCATTTAATAAACTTTACAATATGAAATGACAAATTACCAATAAATCAGTAAAGGAGGTAGGTTGCCAGAAGTACAGTAAGGTTTTTAGTGGAGCTTACATGACTGCCAATGCAAATTAATGATCAGCTGAGTCTGATTCCTTCTTGTCAGAAAATTCTTACCACACAGACACATCTGGGTTGCATTTTTGTTTGGTATTCGGGTACAAATTTCATTGTGTTCTGTAAATGAGATAATAAAATTGAACTTGACCATTAGATGCATATGTGAAATACTGAACAGTCAATGATTGTTTAACGCTGATGATCCCATCTTGTCGGAAGTTGATTAGCACATCCATGATGCAGGTTTGTTATATGGGTTAGAAATGGTGGCACTGACCAGAAAACAGGAGACAGAGCTGGAGGTGACAGAGTTAAAGATGCTAAGATTTGCATTGGGTATGACAAGGATGGACAGGATTAGAAATGAGGATATTAGAGTGTCAGCTCAAGTTGGACGGTTGGGGGACAAAGTCAGAGAGGCAAGATTGCGTTGGTTTGGACATGTGCAGAGGAGAGATGTTTGGGTATATTGGGAGAAGGATGCTAAGGATAGAGCTGCCAGGCAAAAGGAAAAGAGGAAGACCTAAGAGAAGGTTTATGGATGTGGTGAGAGAGGACATGCAGGTGATGGGTGTAACAGAACAAGATACAGAGGACAGAAAGATATGGAAGAAGATGATCCGCTGTGGAAACTCCTAACGGGAGCATCCAAAAGAAGAAGAAGAAGAATGGAGAATGCGCTTGTGTTGGGTCACTCGTGTAGTGAATGGGATAAGTAGACCAAAATGGAGACAAAACTATTTTTTAGACTTTTTAAATTACATTTACATTTATTTGCTTAACAGACACTTTTATGCAAAGCGACTTACAAAAGAGGTAAACAATGGAGTATAGGCTAGGGCCTGTTTGTTCAGCAAGTGTAATAGGACGGGTAACAAAACTTGATCACCACAAGTGAAAAAATGTGATAACATTTACAATCATATATTACAATCACTAAAGCAATTAAACTTAAATATATTAGCCTAGACTATAAAATATCTCAGAGAAAAGCTTTTTTTTCTTCATCAATTTGACAGATGTTCACAAATGGGTCTTCAAACACTTCTTAAATACACTGAGGGAGTCAGCAGTATGGATGGAGGTGGGCAGCCAAATAGGACCTACTCAGGAAAAGAGTCTGGAATGAGACTTGATGCCACGTAGACGTAGTTTCACCAGATGATGTGCCCCAGCAGACCTGAGTGGGTAAGAAGGAGTATAGCACTTCACCAGTGTCTCCATATACTCAGGTGCTGACCCATACAGTACCCAGTAACAGTAATTCAGATAAAAGGAGAAAAAAAATATTTATTTCATGTAGCCAAATAAATAACAGTGGAGAAAAGGTTATTTCAACTTAGAGTTTTGTCTTAAAAGTGATGCCCTGCCCATGCTCTGTTAGTGCCATGTACATTATAGCTGCCAGTGACTGTCATAAGCTGGTTCTGAAAAAACGATTGAATTGAAATATAAAGTGAACAATATATCTTGGGTTGCCTGGTGAAAATTTGAAATAGGTTTTGCAAAAGGCTGAGCTCTGATTTCTATACAAAAATTACTAAATATTAAATGTATTAAAGTATATTAGTGTAATGTATGCTGTAACCATACAAACCTAAGTATTGGCGGTTCATTGACTGGGTAACTTTGTTTCACCTTTAGTTTTAATTAACTAGGCCATAAGTTAAAAATGGTACCAGGCGGAACCTTATAGGTCTAATAAAGGGACCTGTAAAAAAACCCATAGACTGTACCAATAGGCATTTAGATATCAGATTGAGATGAACAAGTTTTATGGAAGGATGGTCGGTTGGTGCTGCACATAAAGAGGGACCACACTCTAGCAAAGCTCCCCCATGTTTTGCACTTAAGACTTGCAAGCAACTTGGAAAAGATTTACCACATCCCTGAGTGGGCATGGGCAACAAACTTTGCAAGCCGTTACAGTCAGGACTGCTAAAGCCACTTGCTCTGGGGGTTTCCTCAGCTACTAACAATTGGCCATGTTTACTGTTGTCAGTAAAGATCTACCAGTTCAGCGTCTTCTGTTGTTGTATAATTCCTCCGGGTGGAGCAGAAGAAATATAGACTGTGAGATTAGAGTGTGAGGACCACTTACTGTAGTGACTGCTATTCATTAATGTTTTGTTTTTTTGCATTTGGCATTGCAGTTTTGTTCACTTTTATTAATTACTATATTTAACAATTACAATTTGTTGTCGTTTGAGCTGTGCCATTAGCTGATAGGTTTTTCATGGCTGTGGGCATGTTGTTGTCATTTATCATGCTAGTTGCCATTGCATGACCTCCGACACTGTTGTTGTGCGTGATCGTGTCTTACTGCAGCTGTAAAGATGGCACTTTTCAGGTATAAACATGCTAACTTTGGATTGAAGAATTACTAAAATCTTGTGGTTAGGGAATTTCAGCTGTTAGTTGGTTTTGTACCAACCTCTTCCTGCTTTTATTTTTTGAAAAACGACTTGGCTCCAAAGAATTGAGAAAAGATCATTTCCATTCACAGATCAGACTTGGTCTGCTTTGTTTTCCCTGTTCTGCCCTCAAACTTTATTTCCCTGTCAATTTATTATCACACTTTTAGTGGACACTGTTCACAGCACCTGCAGGTAACAGCAATAAATTAAAGGAATGGCAAAAAAGCAGGAAACAAATAAAAATCTAGCATACTTATTATTAAGATTTCTCTAAGATCTAAATTTATAGCACTTTTTCAGAAGTACAATAGATGTTATTTTATGTGAGTCTTCCTTTAAGCACGTTTATTGTGTTGTTTTAGTATTATATTGCAAGAGAGTGGAGAGGGCTGGCTCTAGACTAAAGCTGAGAATGCAACAGCCTTCGGGTGCCATAACTTGGGGGGTGCCAGGGCATATCCAAAACACCCCCCATCCCACTCTTTGATCAAATGTCAATGCCTTGCATCTAGCGTAACTTCAAGAAGACCCAACCGTTCTTTGATATCATATACTAATTTGAAACCACTCTAATCTCCAGGGGGGAGTCCCTCTTGTTCTTTTATGGTATATTATACCAATATGAACACAATAATACCTTAAAGAGCCTCCCCCCATTCTTAGATGCCATCTAATACTAATGACTGGGACCCCACATCACGTTGTTAGATGCCAAATAATACTAATATCTACACGCTACTACCTTCTAGTGAAACCCACACTTGACTAATACATCATGTAAAAGTAATTACGCGTCTCAAGGAGGAACAAGACACTAACAACACAGAGTACCCCCAGTGATTTACTTCCACTGTGACATTTTTTGTAAAATTATTTTAAAGAGACGGATTTCTCAGAGGGGGTGCCATTTCTCGATGTGGCCTAGATGTATCATATATCCTTGAGCCGGACCTAAGAGAGGGGTGTCGGTGGAAGAAGATGGTGGTGGTTTTAGCAGGTACAATGTATTGTTGAATTGCCTACATTTCACAAAAAAATTGTTCACAGGAACTACAGTAGCTGAACCAGTGATTGGAAGCTAGCTAGACATGTTCTCTCTCCTTTACATACAATAGCTATGAACTGTTCTGAAAATGAGTTTTATACCTTCTTTTAAGCATCTACTTTTTACAATTGTCACATTCTCCATTTAGCTGCACATTAACTTAGCCTTAGCAAAGGTACCCCTTTATGTAGTAGTAAATACTCTTTTAAATCTCTAGTGACATTTAACACTGTGACAGGAGAGGCTGAATTAATTGTTGGGGTGCTCATCAACTGGACACCTACCATATATTGATATTCAAGTACTGAACAACGTGCAGTTGGTTCTCCACTTAGCGCCGCTCTCATTCAGACTCCTTGAACTCTCCTGTCAGTTTTTTGTTAGGCCATCTTGCACTTGGGCTTCTCGGTCCTTTCTTCCAAGCACCGGTCTTTCTTGTCATTAATTAAATAGATACTACATAAAAGTGGGCCCACTCACCCTTCAGGACCTCCTACAGAACTCCTGGGACTCAACTGCCAATTTGAAAATCATGCTGCTAGGATAGCTTCCAGCCCTCTATGACCCTAAAATTGAATTAAGCAGCTTCAGTAAATGGATGGATGGACTCTACTTTATAATATTGTAGTCATGTCCACATCAATTTTATTTCCATATTTATTTTGCTTTGCCTATTCCTGAAGGCACAATATTTGTTGTTTTTTTTTTGTTTGTTTGTTTTCTGACGTGTCTCACATTTACAAAAGCAGTAATTGATGGATATTATACCAAGAGAGAAAATGAGAACAAAAGAAATATTTTAGACAAAGAAAGTCCATTGGAAACAGTCAGGTTTTGAGTTGCCTGCAAGCTATCCCAAGGGCTCTTTCAGGGCACTGCAAAAATACGGCTTTCTCTTAACAGATCCCAGAGTTGAGGCTGACAGAACCTTCCCTGTCAAGCTGTTCAGAGCATTTATTAGCCTCTGCGGGAAGGAGTCTTTTTCAGCCTTCCAAATCTGCCTGTCTTAGATGCTATAGACCTTTTCCAATAAAATACCACAGTGTTATCTGCGCCGCTTTCAATCTTAAACACTTCATTACACATCTCGTCTCCTTACTATGGAGACTTAATTCCCGAAAGCTCCTGCCTAATAGCTTCAGGACATATTTAGTCACGTGTCTTGGCAATTTTCTAGTGTAGCAGTGCCATGTACTGATGTATACGGAATTCAAAATATTTCATGCATGAAACATACAGTTTAGCACTTCTCACTTTAATTTGAAAAAAAAAAATCCAACAATATATTTTCAAAAGCAGCTTAGGGAAAATTACAAATAGTCAAACGACTATCTGAAAGGATGTAGCACTAGCTGTTAGCTGTTTCTGACATCTAATAACATTCTCAGGTAACGACAAGTAGCAGGTAAACTTGCTTTTGTGCAAATACCTGACAAGTCTGTGACTGTAAATATAAAAACACTAGATAGTATAAGACAACATGTCACAGGCTTGTGGCTCCAGGCAAACATAAATATTGCACCTTACAAAAGGTGCTGTGTCTCCTACCCGACTGAAGTGCTTCTCTGAACGGATTATGACTGACAAAGCTGGGTGCCATCCAGATTTGGCCAAGGGAGAAGAAATGTATTTTTATTATCGGTCTTGTAAAGATGTATTGTTATTATATCCAAATAAAAGATCACACAATCTCTGCTTGCCTTTTTATCATTCTAAACAGAAATGGTGGTGGACACTAAATATAAACATCCTTCTTTAATATTGTATTCGTTTGGAGTCCTTCTTAGCATGCTCATGCCTGACATCATGATTACTACTAAATCAGGCCAATGTCTTGTTAATCTGCGCCACTACCACCTAATCAAGGCCCCTTGCAGTCCCTACGTTGATGGATTGAAAGCAGTTCCCCAGATGTCCACATGACCATCATCATCATCAAATTTTTTCACATGAAGGTGAAATGCATGCAAACTAATTTTATATAATTTAGTCTGGTTGGTCTCGTGGCCTTGGAACCCTTGCAGATTTTGTTTTTTTTTTCTCTAGTCCCTCTGAGGTTTTTTTTGCCGTCCTCCGTGCCTTCGGACCTTTTTTATTCTTTGTTACTTAGTATTGCCTGATCTTATTTTTGTTTTTTAATAACTTTTCTTTCAACCTCTTGTAAAGAACTTTGAGCTACACCATTTGTATGAAAATTTGCTACTTAAATAAATGTTATTGTTAATCACAGAGAAGTCAGTATAGGGTGCTCGATAAGTAAATGGTATCCAAACTGGTAGCCTCCATGCTACAGTGGGTGCAAAATGCTACAGAAGTCCTGGGGAGGATGGTATTCTATAAAAAAGTAATACCAATTTTAAATACTGCCTGTAGATTGCCTCATGTCATTTTAAATAAACAATTCAAAATGTCCTTCAATTGTTGCCTAAAACTAGTCCTAAATTCATGTAATTATGGACTAAAGCTATGTGGTATGCAAGCTGCTCTCAAGTGATGTGTGAAGGAACAAAATGAACAAATAAATAAATTAAGGGTGAAAAGTGTCTCTTAAAAGGATTTTTGGTTACACAGCATCTGAACCCGAGTCTGCATACTCTGCTCCATTTTAGTTCCATTGCTTCGTCTCTCAGAGCTCCAGTTGCATAAGTCCACTGCTGCATGTGTCAGTTCAAAGACTCTGTCAGCTCACGTGGGGTCTGAAGTGACAGCTCCCGCTCATTCCTGCCCACTTTTGAGCCATCCTATGCCACGATGCAGACTGTCAGGGAGCTGCATGCCAAGATAGATAGATTTTTATGAAAGAGGGTGTCTTAATAGGTGAGTGCCGTCTTTCTCACCCTGTCATTGCAGCATCTCTCTCTCTCTCTCTCTCAGATCCACTCCACCAATGTTACAATATTTTTAGTTTTGATCATTTTTTTTTGATGTACCATTATTTTTATAGCAAGGGGGTAAGCATTTACAGTAAATTAAAGTACGTCTGAGATATAGAAATCTTAATCCTTAAAATAAAACAAAAGAATATGAACCAGAAATCTGAAAAAAGAACTTACAGAAGTCCTTTTTTTGTAAAGGTATTACAATACAGACGACAGTTGTAAGTGACGACCAGTCTTAGCTGGCATCCCAGCCGGGATGAGTATGAGAGCCTTACCTGGATGGGAGGAAAAGATATGGGAACAGTGGGGGAAAGCTCCTAAACTATTTTCATCCCCCATCTGCTGGAGAGCAGCATCCTAGGACCATGGTAGCAGTGTGGAACCCAGCGAGGCATAATGGGAGTGTCGAGAGTCAGCCCTTCTGGGTCCCATGAAAGTTGCTAGGTGGTACTGCAGGGATTCAAGATCCCTACTTTTCAGGACTTCTGCCAGACCTGGAAGTGCTTCCTTTGGGCTATGTCCTGGTGCCGGAAGTACTCTCAGGCTCAATATAAAAGTAAGCCATCTGGCCTCTTCTAGTGAGTTAGAGCTGGGAGGAAAGAAAGCGACACTCACTGGAGAAGGAGAAAGAAAAAGACTATCCTGTTTATTGGTGCTTGTATGACGATACAGAAACCTGTTGTGAGGTATTTCGCAATAAATGCCTCTATTTGAAGCTGTGATTGTTGGTGTGCTATTTGTTTTCGAGGTTGGGGGCTCATTGGTGCCCCTATCTGTCACACAGCCTATAACCAGAAGAATTAACTAATGTGGAAGCAGCCATTTCATGGACTGCTGGCTCTTAAATAACATGACACATTGTTTGGTGGACTCTTGTGCCAACGCGAATATTACCTCATCCTATTTGAGCTAACTAATGCCTCAGCAGCCTTTCAAAAACACATGAGAAACATTTTTAAAAGCAGGTATAGTGGGGCAAAAGTGGAAAAAGAGACGCCCTTGCAGTCAGACCCCTGATTTTCGATTTCAGATCTACTAGCTAAGTTGGTTGCTTTCTGCACTCTTTGTATGTTGCGGACCTGAATTCATGTCTCAGGAGCCCAGTCCTGTGAAGGAAGTATCATCCAAGTGAAAAGAATCTGGTCATACTGGTCTTCTGACCTGGATTTACCAAAGAGAATCATCA
The DNA here is from genome assembly GCF_900747795.2 of Erpetoichthys calabaricus. Lineage (NCBI taxonomy): Eukaryota > Metazoa > Chordata > Cladistia > Polypteriformes > Polypteridae > Erpetoichthys > Erpetoichthys calabaricus. The sequence goes on along the minus strand of NC_041400.2, from coordinate 144,733,244 downwards.
TACCTGTTGGAATTCACATTTATATATAAATTCTTGGATTTTTCTGAAGCTTGAAAATTGAATAATACATCTTTTCTGGAATTTTCTGACACAGAGAATCTTTTTCTGACGTCTGTTTTTAATTTTATGACCCTATTTAAAAGTTTTTGGTTTTGTAATGTTATTTCCAACACCATTTTGTTTTTCCATCAGACGCTTCCATTTTAAGGATTTTGTGTTGCTTGTTACCATGGCAGCACTATGGTATAGTATGATTATGTGATCATCTGTACAATGATGTAAAAGTGACCTCTTGCAGCTCCACTTTATCCAAGATTGAATTTATTTGCGAACTACATGCTTTCTTTCGTAAAATTTTGGGAAGACTTTTGCTCTGTACTGTTTTTCTGTTATTTTTTGTTTCTCTCTTTAACATGTACTTTTGACCTTTGATACATCTTTTTGCCTTGTTTTTTTTCTCCTAGTCCATCTTTGCGAAAAAATTTCTGCCTTTCATTTTGAAGTCAGAACAATGTCATTCAGAGCACAATAGATTATAGCAAAGGGAAAAGAGTAGTAGGGCTTAAATGGAATACACTCATTTTGAAAAATAGGCACTTCTGCAGTTAGAAGCCCATTTAATCAATTGAGCGAATGGAGTTCTGACTGGCTAAAATTGTTGTTTCTGTACTCCACATATGATGTAGACCCGAGTTCACATTCTAGGACCCCAGTAGAGACAAATAAGCACATAAATCCCTAGTCTATCCAGTGGAGTGGCTTATCCACTTTCCATCAACACACATCCTTAACACCCATTAGTATCTTAATCCTAGTTTTGGAGTAATTCTAAAAGAAAAAGACTTGACGCGAGATGATTTGTTTTTGTTAGGGCTTCGAGTTTAGTTTCAACCTATTGTTACACTCATTTAGATTTACTGCATGATTTTTTAGGTTTTCCTTTTTTTTCTTGTTCATGTTTATAGCTTGTTCCAGCATTTTCAATCTCTTTTCCACCTACAACAACTAAGCCTACTTCTTTTTTATTGATTCTTCTATTACTATTGTCTAATACTCTCATTTTAACTCTGTGGCCGCTTACATAGCAGTGTCCTTTTTTCATCCAGGAAAGAATAATGAGTGCTTTCACGGAGGACCGCTTGTTTAATAGTATATTTGTTTTAATATTAATGCATTTATGATTTATTGTTAATTTTTACTTATTATTTCCATATTGTCACTTATTTTTCTATTAATTTTTAATTACAATATGTTCTGCCTTTTTAAATGTGCCTCCATTCCATGTGTTTTGTGGATGGAGCCTCGGGAGGGGAGGCCACCCTCACAAAACTGCTGCTGGGTCCTTCCTTCTCCTTTATCTAGAGGTCACAGCGAGAGATCCAGTGAGTGGTTCATTTCAGTTTATATTTTGGAGTCTTTTTGTGAGTAATACTATTTCATGTTTGCTCTTTTTTTCTTACTCCTTGCTTCATTTTGAGAATTTTTATGAAAGGTTCTGTATTGGAACTTGATTGCTTAGAACTGCCTTTTAGACCGCTCATTTTTGCTATCTTGAGCATCTTTGCTTTACTTTCTATTTTATTAATAAATATTCTTCATTTATAATGATTCTTTGTTACCCTTCTGTTTAGAAGCCAAGGGATTGAAGTTATCCCGTCCTTTGAAAGGCACATTGATATATTTTGGGCCATTTCTTTTATATTTTGAACTGTTAAGCCAGTTTGGGCCTAGCCACCCCAAAGACTGAAGGTAGTTATTTTGGGTTCGCCGGACTGAGCTGACTAGTGATGGTGCTTGTCTGCCGTTACGGGTATTTTAGAAGGCCTCATTTACACTTTTATCAGGTTTGGGACTCCAGTTCACAGCATACATGCCGCAATTACAACACATTCTTATATGTACTTACCTTCAGCATGGTAATAAAAATAAAATGTAAATGTCACAATGCAGTAATTAATTAAAGGTATGTTCATCAGCAGTTCTTCAGCACTGACTTTGATGTTAGGGGTCAAGCAAGGTCCTGAAGTGGGACACAGGGACACATGTGACAGCTTATTTTTCAGAGCTTGTTTGATCAGAGAGTCAAAAAGCAGCCACCTGTCTCAACTAGTTAAGACTGTCACATTTTTTACAAAGATGTTTTATTTCTCTAAACATCCTTTTAAAGACAGTTGTGACACTTCAACTATACATGGGCCACCACACCAAATTCCTCTCGTTGCCTTCTGGAGGGGTTAATTTCTCTCTTGAAATATGACACATTTCAGGATCTTTACCAGATGTGTGACCTTCTGTTGCCCTTCTTTTTTCTAGCATGCCCAGCCAGGTTACTTGCTCCCAAACACAACTGATTCAACAGTTGGTCATTGAAATATTAGAATATAAACATTACTGCACTTTCTGGCTGAATATGTTCTGGTTACAACAAGCTATAAAAGCTGTGGTGCCATAAACAGCAAGCAGAAGACCCTTACGTTTTGTTGTTTTCCCTTTTTTTTAAATCTTGTTTACCTGAACTGGTAGGACTAGTAGTACAAATATTCAAAATGAATAAATGAGAAATAATGTTTCAATATTCAGATATGAGGTAATGGAACTGATTCTTGGACTGTAAGTTATGAGATACAAGGAGAGACAGAATCTTTCATCTTAAAACAAAGGAAGATTAAAAGGTAACATGGCAGAAGTATTTAAAAACTATAAAGGGGATTAGTATAGCAGATGCCAGCTGTTACTTCAAATTTAGTTTTTCAACTAGTGTACAGATGGAAGTTTGTTAAGGGTAATTTGCACACTAATGTGAAAAAGCATTTCATCTTGGATACATCCACAGATACATGAAAAAAAGTTCTTAATTAATGTAGTAGGCAGTACCACTTTTGGGAGAATGAAATCAAAACATGCTGCATTTTAAAGAGTTGGATGAGTTGACTGAGTAGCCTATTCCGCTCTGATTATTGGATGCTCATTTTCATCTGGATGGGTTCACTGTCTGAAGCAAGATGCCTATTGTTGATGTTTTGATCGATTCTTTGGTATGATGTTCCAGAGAGGGCCGAGGTTTTTCCATAGTCCATTTCACCATCCCATTGGAGGTCTGCTAATTGGGTGCATAAAATTGTAGGGTCACCAGAATGTCACTTTCTGTGTCCATCTGTCATTAGACATGCATACCACATGTCTTTCCCACATGTACTTTCATTGTGATGACGTCTTTGATGCTAGTTACATGCTGGATTTCCTTGTTTTCTATACAGTCTCTGAGTGATACTTTCAACGTTCGTCTTTCCACTTGCTTTGCTTGGTTTGTAGTTTTTGATCTCTGCTATTGTTAGCTTTATGTGGATGACAGTAAGTTATACTGCAGTTCTTTGATGCAATATCTTTTAGTTGTGTGTGTGTGTGAAGATACTCACTTGACCGACATAGATGTATGAACTGACATCTTTAATAAGGTCAGCGCCTAGTCTTATCTCTCTCTATAGACAGAAAGTGTTGCGTTCTCTTTCTATTGGTCCCCAGGCCTACTGCTTTACTTGCTCAGTCAAGACAATGCAGACACAGTTCTACCTCTTCTAGTCAAAACTTATCTAATATTCTTATGGTGTTTTCAATATATGAGTAATTCATCCAACTAGTTTGGACAGAAAAGAGTTGATTATAAATAAGAAATCGTGAAAAAGGCTATGGAAATGGCAATGATCCAGCTGCACGACACAAGTGACATGTTTCGTGGATTATCACATTGTATGGATAATAAACATGTGAAGACGCCTCACGCCTGGACAAACTGGTGAGGAAGGCAGGCTCTATTGTTGGTATGGAGCTGGACAGTTTGACATCTGTGGCAGAGCGACGGGCGCTAAGCAGGCTCCTATCAATTATGGAGAATCCACTGCATACACTAAACAGTGTCATCTCCAGACAGAGGAGCAGCTTCAGCGACAGACTGCTGTCACTGTCCTGCTCCACTGACAGACTGAGTTAACATCATACAAAGTTATTGTCTGTTTTTACCTGCATTATTATCAATCTTATCAAATGTTTTTTTGTATCAGTATGCTGCTGCTGGAGTATGTGAATTTCCCATTGGGATTAATAAAGTATCTATCTATCTAGATTTTTGAAATTGTGCTAACAACTTTATGAAAACATTTTTTGAAAAGCTGAATTAAGAGCTAGTGCCTAGAAAAAAGCCAAGCAAAATGACACCTTTTATTGGCTAACTAAAAAGATTACAATATGCAAGCTTTCGAGGCAACTCAGGACCCTTCTTCAGGCAAGATGTAATCAAGCTAGTGCCTATAAAGAGAAATTAATTCACTGAGCATCAACAGTACTGATCTGCAGTGATGCTCAGAATTTTTTTTGCTTTCGCTGAGCAAAGCTTGGCTCTAACACAGCTATCACCCAGGGGGCTAGTTTAATAGTTCTGACCAGGAAGGGGGCTCCTTTTATACATTTTATGGTCAAATTGCTGTGGACCAAAGAGGTATGGCCTAGTCAGTTATATAAACTCTCATTGCCATGGGCAGATTCTGCAGCTGTGTGCTCTTTTCTCAGGGATGTGTCCCAGAAAGCCACATATATCATCTACAGGATGCCAGAGATCAGTCTAGACCAGGCTATCTGTCTTTATGTTATTCAGCCAGTGAATATTTAAAAAGTGCTTCAAAACACCAAAATTAAAAAGGAGCTGAAATTAACATTACACTATTTAGACTTTTACAAATACAGATTTCTATACTGATGCTTTTCTCAGATTTCTATGCTGATGCTTTTCTCTATATTTCTTCTCATGTGAACTATGTTTATGATTTTTTTTTTAACTAAAGGATTAAATGTCCTTTAAAATTCTTTATAAAACTGTTCACGGTGTTAAATAAACTACTGTTTCTTTGCAATAGTTATGACCTTCCATTCATTAAGTTGTCAGTCAGCTCTCTGTACCTGCTTTTTCTGTGTCAGGATCACAGGGCCAGAGCCTATTCTGACAGCCTCAAGCTCTTTCCTCATTTTTGGTTTAAGGGGGTTTCATTGTATGCAATGTTTACACAAAATATACTCATGTGGCATGTCCTTCTGCACCATGATGACCTACATGTTGATATATTTCTTCCTCTTCTTTGTGTAGACCTGTTTAACGCTAACATTCTTTTTGTGATCTTTAATTTAACACTCTCTAGGTGCTGTTATACCATATACAATATTTAGAATGGAGGGAAGGTTTTTCAAACATAAGCTGATGTTTTGTTTTTGGTATTTCATCCATGAGCTGACTGAGTCATATCCTCCGATTCTAGTAATTTTGACTTCATGTCCTCTTAAGTCTTTGTTAATAAACTAATGAATGCAATTAATAATTTTAAAAAAATTGCACTAGTTACAACAGATACATCCACACATTGTCTGAATCCACTTAATCTACATTTTACGAAGGTTGGATATTAGAGCTTAGTACAGTAGCACTGGATGTAAGACATTAAACAGCTCAAGATAGCGTGCCAGTCAATAGCAGGGCACACTCACTCATGCTTGGCAAATTTAGAGTCAACAATTAACCTACTGTGTACATCTTTGGAGTATGGGAGATGAAAATCACTCAGACATGGGAAGAGTACACAAAAACAAGGACCAGATTAGAAATCAAGCCCAGAACTCTGGAGCTAGCAGTAGTTTGTGAAAAAAGATTATAAATGCCAGACTTTGTCCTTTTCCAATTTTACTATACTCAGACTGTAGTGTTAAGTATATCTGCAATATATATATATATTCTGACCAAATGAGGAAGCCACCAAGCTCTGATCACACACAGAAGTCCCATAGACACAGTTCCAAGCTAAAATAAAGTTATTTCTTTTTACAATGCTACCTTAACAGTTACTTTAAGCCACTTCAGCACAGAGTAACAGAACCGTGATGCTTTTCCTTACACTCCTCCTTATCAAGCGTTATTCCTTTCTCCTGACTGGCAAGGCATCTCCTTTTATATCGGACCCAGGAGTACTTCCAGTGCCAGAGCATTGCCTAACAGAAGCACTTCCCAGATCAGATGCCCTGATGGCATCCCAGGAACTCAAAAGTGCTATCCAATAGAACAGCAATTCCTAGTCTGCCTTGCAGGTAACCATGAGGATATCATAGCCCAAAAAGCTGCGATCTATTGTGTTGGGGGAGCAAACAGACCATACAAGTTGCTCCACCTGTTCCTCTTTTATTCTGGCCTCCCAACTGGGTAAGAAGCTTGAACCATACTATATATTGTACAATATATACACTGTATACTGTATACCATATATATATATATAAATATACAGTATATAGTCACACACAGGCTCAAATAGTGTTATTCGCCAGCCAAACTTGGGATTGGCACTCTAACCTGATCCTCTCTCCTTTTGTTCCTCTGCAGTTCTGGTCCACTCACTGTTGACGTCATTTCTGGCAAACCCTGATGACACCATTTCCAGTATCCAGAATCCACATTCCTGCCACATCAGATCCTGTTCTGGCCACCCTGACTCCAACTCTTCCTCCTATCCACCATATTTATCCACCATATTTATAGAGCAGACTCAAACTGAGTTGTGAACTCCGTTTCTGTAAAGATGTGTTTCTTTTCTTTTACTGATTTTTCAGTATATGGGGTGGCCATCCTCAAACCTTTTTCTGTCTACTGCCTAATTAATTATCACTATATATATATATATATATATATATATATATATATATATGCTGTAGTTTAGTGTTTCCCAAACACGGTCCTGGGGACCCCCTGTGGCTGCAGGTTTTTGTTCCAACTGGATTCCTAATCAGTGACAACACCTGATAGCACTGATCTCATTTAATTAGCTGGTATTTTTTTCTTTTATTCGACATTTAGAAAAGCATAGCAGCATGATTTTTTACATTTAGAAGACATTTATAAATATTTCTGCTTTTGCTATAGATTTACATGCTTAACTCTCTTTTGGTGATTTCATTATACTTTGCCCTTTCTCTGTGCAGTTTTTCCCCCTTCGTTGTATCTTAATAATGACAATTAAAAACGAGCAGAGCAGACACTCAGGCAAAAACACTGAATAATCAAAGGCTACAACTACTTTAGAGTCAGACCCACTAATTAGTAAATAATGGATTAATTAAACAATTAAAAGACCTAGAAAAGTAGAATGAAAATCAAGATGAAAATACTGTTAAAAAGAAAAAAAATACATTATTCCTATATAACTGCTTTTTTTTTTTTTTTTACAAACTTAGTTTTCTAATTTCTATATTGTTCCCTAAACACAGAATTTGAGAAATAACACATCACTTAATTAGCCCAGGAGTTCAATTAAAAACAGAAGCTGCTTGGAACAAAAACCTGCAACCACAGGGGTTCCCCAGGACTGAGATTGGGAAACACTGCTGTAGTCTAACAAATATCTGTCAGCAGGGTTTATACATAAGGTCCTACTAACCCTTCAGAGACGCAAACACCACAACATGCTCAAAATATTTCCCCATTTAGAATTTCCATGTGTCAAGCTGTCTTCAGTCCTATTCTGTTTAAAGATCCCTTCATACATAATGTCATCTTCTTCAAATTTTTGCTGAAGACAACAGCTTTGTCTTTCAAGGATTCTTGTATTTATTTAATTTATTGTTTCATTTCATGGATTATGACATTTGTCAGATCCCAAACATAACAGATAGTTGCTCATTTAAATTTCAGTCTATTTGACACACACCCTGACCCTAAATTGGTAGAAGGAGACCTTTTTTTGTGATTTCTCCGGGAACCTCACTATTATAAACAGACCTTGCAAAAACTCCTATCAGTACATGAATAACATTTCTCTTCTGAAGATTTCAGATGGAAAAATTGGCTCATTTAACTTCTCCTGGATGACAGAAGTACGTTTAAATATCTTTACAGATGAGTAGTGATGCACATGCACATTTGATAAAGTCTTATTTTAATGCAAACACAAATTACCAACTCAAACATTCAGATGGCAAATACTGAGGAAAAAAAATAAATGCAACTCATATTTTTATAGACAGCTGTATTGTAGTGTTTTATAACTTGTTTTAAAAGGGCAAAGAAAAATTAACTGAGAATGAAAACAATTTTAAATAAATAAACTTTGAGAAGTACGTAGGCACTATACCTAATATTGCAAGCCACAATTCCAAAGATCAGTTTTCTTTCTCCCTCCCTCTCTATTTTGGGTCTCTGTTTGTTTAATTTCACTAAGTTTCTTTTGTGTGTGCTTTTTCTACAGATGCTGGATACAGAACTGGAAACTGTGATTGCATATGGCTGACTGTGTGAGTGTATTATGTGTTAATTTTTGTCCTGTGCCCGGTTCCACCTAGAAAGGCTGTGGCCCCTCTAAAGCTAATTTAATTGACGACATCCATGTGATTATTTTCAATTTGACATTTGAGAAGAGTAGTTCTGCTCTGAAAACATTTTGTGATTGTGACCAAAGACCATCATTCAGAACAGCTCCCTGCCATGTTCAATGTCATAATAGTTGACCGCTGTAATTATGATGAATTTCAAGTTTATTGTCTATTGAAAGTTTAATGATTTTCGTATCTGCATTATTTCTAAATACTATAGTGATATTGGTAGAAAATGTATATATTGTCAATTACCTTAGCATTGGGCATGTTACACGGTTTTGGTTTTGCCTGAAATACTTATGGCTTTGAGACATTCACAAAAAATTTTTCACTTTGTCCTAGAATGAACGAGAACTCTCTGGCGGACTACTGACATCACTTCCTGTCTTGTCAGCCCCAATCTTCCATTTCCTCCTCTACAAATCAAAATACCACAGGAAGTTCACTATCACATAGGATGAGATCTCTGACTGGCAAGGACCACCTCTCGGAAGGAATTCTTTTCCTAATCTGGATGTGAAGAGCCACCACCATGTTGCTTATTTTTGAAAATGTTTGATTTCTTTTCCCTTGACATTTAATGGGATTACCTGTGATAACCCAACCATTTGTCTTTTATGTGATTTATCATTTTACTATATATAAATATAAAAAGTATTCACCTCCTTGGAAGTTTTCACATTTTATTATTATGCAACATTAAATCACAGTGGATTTAATTGGGCCTTTTTTTTGACTCTGATCAAGAGGAAACATTGTTTAATGTGAACATGAAAGCAGATATCTGAAAAATGATCTAAATTGATTATAAATATAAAGCACGTAAGTATTTACTACTTTGAGTCAGTATTTAGTACAATTACCTTTGGCAGCCATGACAGATTTGTGTAGGCCATGCCACCATATTGATTCAGCACAAGTTAGAGCTTCCAACAAGGTGCCTTTATTTTACAATCAATTGAACCAACTGGCTACAGACAGGTGATCTCCATTGAACTAATGATGTGGATTGTAAAACCAATTGGCCGCACCAGTGATGATTTAGGTGTGTTATATTAATGGAGCTGAATATCTGAGCAAACAAAGATTTTGTGTTTTATATTTGTAACTAGCAAAATACCCGCGCTTCGCAGCGGAGAAGTAGTGTGTTAAAGAGGTTATGTAAACATATATATACATAAACATATATACATATATATATATATACATATACACATCCACATATATATATACATATATCAACATATATATACACATACAGACACATATATACATATACATATTTGTATATCTACATATATATACACATATATACATATACTTATTTGTATATCTACATATATATACACATATATACATATACATATTTGTATATCTACATATATATACACATATATACATATACATACATATCTATCTACATACATACACATATATCTATCTATCTATATATATATATATACACATACATACATATCTATCTATATATATATATATATATAAATATATAGCTGATTACCCAGTGGATTCGCTCACTGAGTGCAAGAGAAAAAAATAAAATGTATGTATAAAATAAGTTTAATTGCCAAATTTATTTTTCCACAAATAAAGAGCACTTACAATAACATAGAAATCAATATAAACAACATTAACATCATTATCATTTGAGAATATGAAGTAATATATAAGAAGCACATTGCATATAAATATAAATTATTAAACATTAAAATGTTCTTCTATAAAACAGTACCGTGGCTATTAGTTTGTCTGTCCAGGATTTTAAATCAGCTGTAGCTCGCAAACCGTTTCACCTATTGACTTGAAATTTGGTACACAGATACTACGTCACGTCTACTATTCGCTTTCCCACACATATGAACACATATATATATATATATATATATATACACACATACATATACACACACATACACATATATACATATACATACATAGTGCGTTGCAACACGGGCTGTGATTGTTACATGGGAGGGAGACGACAAATCACAGCTTCCCGCTTTGTAATCGGGCTTGTGATTGCTGCTTTGACGGATGCCCAGATCCCACAGTATTTCCCCTTAGGAGAGGCGTTAGGCAAGTGTAATTGAATAGCGGTGGTGCAAGTTATTACTCTTTTTATCTTTATTTTATTTTATTGTAGAATCAACTGACAGCTGCGCGCACCAGTGCGTGCGTGGCGGATGCGTACGGCTGACGTTTTCATTGTCTACCACCTTCGCTAATCATTCTTGAGGCAGATTGAAGACTTAAGTGCCAGCTTAACTGAAAAATTAAAGAAAACATACTAAGTTTTAAAAGAAATCAGTTTTAACAGGAAAAGATGCCGACGAAAGAAGAGAAGCAGCGGGACGCTAGGGTCAAGAGCTGCTCATTAAGCAGCAAGCGCATCAACCTCTGAGCAAACGAATGGTAAACGTACAGAGAAAGAGGATAAATACTATGAATGGTCATGTCAAGTGTATTCACTCCACGTTATCGTGCAGTGCGCTGTTACTGGTATTTTGATAAAAGAATCTGAATAACATATAAGAATCGTATAAATTATTAAACAGTAAAACATTAACATTTAAGAAGTAAAGATACATTGAGTACTACTGTAGTGCTTTCGGGTATAGTACATTTTTTGTTTGCCCATTACATGCATAAATGTATAAATTTTTTGGTGTACCTACCCAAGAACACGCGACATGACCCGACAGTTAAAAATGTATCGCTCCAGCAATTTTAACTCTGTTACAAAGTCATCTAATATGGTATTGCAAACGGCAGCGGGAGCGTTTCTATAAACTCAATTTAAACTTACTGTTTACACCGTGCTTTGAAGATGCATAGTATGCGACACGTGTTTCGCCGTAATTGTGGGCTCATCAGGAGTACACAGTCACTGCACTCCCTTACGGGAATCGATCCTCGGACGTAGAGGCGAAGCCCCTAACGTTGTGCCACAGCGTGAGGTTCGTTCATTTGACAGCATGTAGATCGGGGTAATTACATTGCAGGCATTCGTAGTCTGATTCACAATCTGATTGTATGGGTGGTTACCTACCAGGTAACGCTTGTGGTTGGTGAGCAAGTCGGCTAACTTCTGCCACGGTGCCCTCTTTCAGTTGCGAGAAGCAGATCATACAATGGTTGAAATAGTTTAATATATATAGCAAAATCACCGCGCTTCGCAGGTGCGAACATGGTATTGCAAACGGCAGCGTTTCTATAAACTTAAAGTTACGGTTTATACCGTGCCTTGTTTCATATTGTTTTCCTACCTTATCAATTGTGTAATGTGTTTTTTGAACAGGTTTGATTAATGGAAGTGATCACTCCTGCTGCGTTCACTCACTTCACGTGAGCCACTCTCTTGTGTGATGTTGCGATGTCCACGGGTTTATTTAATGTTAGCTAAGACCCGGCAGTTAAAAGTTTCTCGCTACAGCAATTTTAACTCTGTTACAAAGTGATGCAAACTGTCGTTTATACTTCGTGTCTTCTCATTAAACTTGTTTCTCGCGAATATGGCATTGCAAACGGCAGCGGGAGCGTTTCTATAAAGTTAAGGTTACGGTTTACACCGTGGTTTTTTATACCTCGTGTCTTCTCATTAAACTTGTATCTCGCGAATATGGTATTGCAAACGGCAGCGGGAGCGTTTCTATAAAGTTAATTTAGACTTACGGTTTACACCGTGCTTTTTTATACCTCGTGTCTTATGAAGATGCTTGTATGCGTCACTCACTCGCTTCTTATTGTTTCGCTGCCTTGTCAATTGTGTAATGAATGTTTTCTTCTGCGCTCTTTGGGGCTCCTCCTTCTTTTCTACGTACTGAGTTCACAGTCAGTTCACGTGATTACGTGGGAGGCGTGATGACGCGACACGCAACTCAGTCTCCTACGGCCATCTTGCTGCCTACCATTACAGTATATGGACAAAAAAGAGGTTCCAGTTATGACCATTACGCGTATAATTTTGAAATGAAAACTGCCTAACTTTTGTAAGTAAGCTGTAAGGAATGAGCCTGCCAAATTTCAGCCTTCCACCTACACGGGAAGTTGGAGAATTAGTGATGAGTCAGTCAGTCAGTCAGTCAGTGAGTGAGTGAGTCAGTCAGTCAGTGAGGGCTTTGCCTTTTATTATTATAGATTCATGCAGACCACTTTCCAGAGATGTGTTTTCATGTTGAGTTTAAAGAGTCTTTTTCTGTTAATCAGTATCAAATATAGTACTGGATGTTTCACTATTTGTATTTATTTATTTTTATTGAACTTATTAAAAACTAGGCCTGCTCGCATCACTCGCCAACCTCTGGGCCGGCGATATGCGCAAGCCACTTTGTGGTTCTGCCTCTCGCGTATGGGGATGCAGATGTACAATTTAAACAGATTGTTATTTTCATGGGAATCATTACATATGCATAATAGAACTAACTATTTTACATTACAGCGAGTAATTAACAATAGTAATAAATAGCAAAACGTAATAATTTGAAAGTAAATATGTTTCATGTTGCGTTTGAGTTTTTCGTTGCATTATATGATTAAGTTCTGTATGGCAGTGAAATTAACACGCAAATATTTTTAAACTTACACTTTTACTGTAAAACTTCAGTAGATACAATTTTTTTAATTAAATTTTTGTCAATATCGCATTGAATTTTGATTCTGTTTGGACTTACATCGTGACAATGCAACATATAACTGCCTGTGAGAGAATTTAATTTCTTTCTCTCTAATAAATAAACCGAATTTTTTGAATGTTTGTCTCTGTGATTTTTTTAATTGTCTTTGCAACATCTATTCCAACGGGAAATGGTTAATGTTTTGATATGACTAGCATATCAAGATCTCTTTTGTTGTCTAACGTTATCTGGGGAAGATGTACTACATTACCTTTCTTGGATACATCCTTCTTTCAACAGTAATTCAGGCGGTGGAAGACTGGACGGTGTTAACAGTTGTAGTTATTCTTTGGAATATTGTAAGTTGATGTTTTCATTATCCACATGATCACCACCAACTGTTTCAGCATAGTCTATTGATACTCATTTAACCAATTTGCCGTGTTACCGATCAACAATTTTCACGTTAATTTGTTTGACTTCATCGTTTCTCTGTGCCAGGATTGCCTGTGTACTCATTTCTTCTGTTGATATCCCTCCGGGATGAAAAAGATTTGGACATAATACGTCTTCTTTAATTGGGAACTTAAAGTGAGGAAAACTTTATAAGAACTGAGAAAACAGGAAATGTGTCTGTCAAAAGCATTGACACGAATGAGATGTAAGTGGACCATGGGCATGTTTGAATATTGTTGAGAGGAGGGGGTGACTTGAAATAATATCATGTCAAAAGTCTCGTCTCACAGGACTTGAAAAAATCTTTTCAAAAAAGTCTCATCTAGTCGTAGGATTCTTTTTATATTACAGAGAGACATATAACATGTCTCAATATTTTTAAAAAGAAACTTTATAAAAAGAATCAATGAAGTGTTCTGAATCTTAAATATCAAGTGAATTAAACTGAAGGCAAAGGAATTTTGCTCTGTTAGCAGCAGTAATTGGTTACTAATTAAGGAAATAGCGAAACAAAAACCTGTAGCTACTGCAGAATATCATTTTAACACCCATGCTCTATACCATGAATTCTATAAGAAAATGTCAAAATGGGCCAAAACATTAACAGCTTGACTGTTTTTCCTGTACTTTTTAGTAATATAATGGTCATTGTGCCTGATTTAATTATTTGTCTAATCAGTGCTCGAGTCTGCAGGTGTCTGAAGCTGAAAACGCATTCATAATTCTGACCTAAAACTGCAAATCTGAAATGTGCCATGGAGGACACCTACACATACTGTACATTGGTAGAATTTCTATTTGTGCACATTTAGCACATAAAATTATTATGAAGAGAAAGTGGCTCAAAAACTCAATAGCAGCTCAGTTTCAAGGATATTAGCTTGTAATATCCTTCCAAGATCTCATCCTTCAACTCATAGGCAGCTATTCTATATATATATATATATATATATAAATTCTACAAATGGGATGACCAGTTTTTATTATAATATTCAATGATGTCAGCTTTATGTTTGTGTTACATTTGTAATAGTCTGGAAGTAGTCACTCCCCTGAGACTGCCACCATGTAATTAAATAAATGCAGAAGTAAAAACCTATCATTTATTTTAATATGTCAGCTGTATACTCATAAAAATTAAAAAAAACATGAAACTACTCAACTTGCAGTTTTACTGACTTCTGTTTTCAATTGGTTCTTTAATATTATGTGCTTAGCCATAATGTAAATCAAAAATGCCCTGTGTTAATGTATTAAACATCCTGCAGTTTGGACAACTAGTCTTTATAAAATTATCTCCCCTCAGTCTGCTTTTCAAAATGTGTGAGAAAACAGCAGTAGTCTTTCTTACCCACATACAACACACTTATGAACACTACTTGCAGGTTTAATACAATTATTGCTGATTTTATTTACAATAAATACTAGTGGTTTTATTACCATTGCTGGTCAAATACATTGCATACTTTCTACATCCGTTTAACTTGCTTATGTTTTATTCTTAGGGATGAACATTAATTTGAAACCATCCACCCATCAATTTTCTGAACCTGCTTATTCAGTTTTCTGGTTGAGGGTACAGGAGTCTAACCTGAGAGCATCAAGTGCAGAATAACAGACCACCTTGGATGCAATGGTAGTCAATGGTATAGAGATCTAATGCCTTCAGTCAAAAAGGGGCACTTTCAATCCAGCATTTCAATTAACATGATTTCTGTGAGGTGTGTAGGGGAATCAAGAGTATCTGAGACATAATCAATTCAGAAAATAAGATGTTGTAACTTCAATACAAAGATTGATCAAGTTAGAACTCAAATCCAGGTCCCTGCAGCTGTAAGCAGTGTTCTATCCTACAAAAAATAGTTTAAAAACACCATATAAAATTTTGAACAAAATAAGAAACACCTTAGGTTCCATTTCTGGATATAACAGCATAAAAATACTGTAGTTTTAAAGGAATTATGTTATTGAGTTTTGCGGTGTGACTATCAGCGAATTCCGGGTAATGAGAAGTGATATATTGGCTGGTCTCTCAGGATGACTTCTCACTTCCCTTAAAGTTCATTGCAAGAAAATGTGGCTATAGAGCAAGACACTGTGGTGCAGTGAAATTTTATGTGTGTAACCCTTTCAAGAAGAGTTGCTCCTCTGTGTGACTGTGAGGTCTAAGCTATGAGGAGAGACTGAAGGAGAAATTCTGAAGGAGACGTTATGTATTCTGTTTGTCTTCTCTGTATCCTCATGTGGCACTTGGTGCCACAGCTTTACTGCTAAGTTGTTTGCTGGCCTATGGAAAAGTCATCTCACATAAAGGAGCACTGGAATCATCGGGTTGAAGGGTCCTTTTATCTGACTGGCCCACCTTGCTGAGTTCGTAGTGGGGAGGCGGCTTGTTGGCCGAGGTCTCCAGGACTCTGACTGTGTCTAGCTTTTCTGACTCCTTTTCTTCAATCTGGCCATGGTTCTACAATTAGCTGGTGAATGGACATCGTTGCTTTTCATTTATGTCAATTACTTCTAGTTTATTTTTGATGCGTATCCTTATATGTGATAGTTCTGTATTTAGTGAATGGTATTACTGTTCTTGTATTTTGCCTGTTGTCATGATGCTCTGCACCTGCACTTGGTGAGGAGTTCTGTGCAAGAACAAAGTATTCTGTACTATTGCATTGTATTTCTAAGGTGGCCATGATAGTTTGGCCACCTAGCTCTGTCAAAAGGATTACAGTGGAACCTCGGTTTGCGAGCATAATTCATTCCGGAAACGTGCTTGTAATCCAAAGCACTCATATGTCAAAGCAAATTTCCCCATAAGAAATAATGCAAACTCAGATAATTTGTTTCACAACCCACAAATATTTAAATAAAAACAATTAATACAAAATATAAAGTAAAAATATGTAAAACAAATTAACCTGCACTTTATCTTTGAAAAGAATCGTGGATTTCTCCAAAATCACATGCAAAATGAGGAAACACAGTTCAGTATTTTGTTGCCATAAAATCATGACTGGCATCAAATGCAATTATATTTCATGACTACTGGCGTCTGCTGAATTTTCAAGGTTTAGGAAAAGTTTCTTATTTTTTTCATCTTAATTATTGTCCTAAATATTTCTAAGTTAATAAAATCCAGGAGAAACCCTATCATTTTTCTCATGCTTTCTAGATTTGGGTTTCCTGTCTTAACTCTGAAATGGACTCTGTCAAGTTGGCCATGTGTGCTATAAAAGCTTTTTGTAACAACATGCTTTTTCGCTGTGTCATTTCCATAATGCTTGACTTTACTATGTACAGTAACTTTACATTCTACTCCACATTGTCATTTCACCTTTTAAACTACAAGTTTGTCATCTGCCTATAAGAGTAACCAAGACATCCGGCTAAACCGGCAGTGACAGAGGTTATCACCAGGTATTATTTGGACACACTGATTGTGAAGCTTCTGAATACATGGGATCAAATTGGAAGGGGTCAGAGAGAAAATGGAGATCAGACTAACCAACAGAGAAATCTTTGCATTATCATTTGACAAAGAAGTACACAATATATAAACAACAATATATAAATAATATACATGGTGGAATCTACCAAAACCAGGGCCCTGGGATGAGGAGGAGCTCGTGGTTCCTCCATGCCCAACACAAACACTGATAAAGGATACAAAAGAATTGTTTTGGAACTGAAACTTGATATGCATGTCTTCAGAGAATATCATGGGGATGTATCACACATGCTAACTTCAATTCCAAGTACTGTACCTCTGCAGTGTTGTGCAAGTTCACACCCCACAAGAACTAGCTCAAAGTTCAGTTCACAGAGATTAAAATGTATAAATTCACGTTCATAGTTCACCATTTCAATTGTGAACTAGTTCATGTTCAATTCATTTTGTATTTTTTAAGGAGTGAGAATAAATGGCCCATGAGTTTACTTTTTTCAGTTTTGCATGCCTTATATTAGGCTATTACAGTGCCCTTGAATAAAATAATAAAATAAATTATGAAGACTTTTTTATTTAAATACACTTTATTGAGATATACCCAGCAACAAACACGTATAAGCATATATGCTAATATTCTCTCGGTCAAAACAGAAATTAAATAGATGCAAGTATACATATAAATTACCGCTCTATTTCCAACCATGTGACACAAATGGTGACTGTTGAACCAGTGTGTAGGTGAACTAACCTATTACGCTGCTGGTCAAAATTCGCCTCGTGAAGTACGTTTTCCTAAAAGCAAAAACGGACCTTCATTGCGTGCTCGTGTCAGTGGGGGTGCCGCTTAAGCACAAGGAGGCAGACACAGACAGTGTCTGTTTGATTTTACGTTATTTTTTCTGAATACAAATAAATGGGTAAGGCAAAACATTTAATCTGGACCTAAACCAGATCCAGAATGTCACATAAAACTGAACTAGCTCACGTTCAAGATCTTCACTTGCAAATACTGTACATTACGTTAAGTTTACCGTTCTTAGAAAAATGTGCTTTTTCAATGCACACGCTCTTTTGAACTAGTTCATGCACAACACTGTACCTCTGTAAAAAGGACCTTTAATTTTAAAATCAGAAACAGTGTTCAGTTGTAAGAAAACAAAAAAACATTTTATTATGTAGTAGCTTTTCTTATTTCGATTGTCTCATCCTCTTCAAAGCAAAACCCATTAACAGGAATTTTGAAATTCAAAATTTGAATTTATGCCATTTCTTGTATTTTAGAGTTCCTAGATACAGTACTGAGGGAAACCAGAGGCTGCAGGTTTTAATTCCAGCCAATTTCACAATCAGTAATTCATTGTTACTCTTAGTTGATCTCACTGTTTAGTCAGCTGACCTTTTCTGTTCCAGTATTCTAAACAATGGAAATAGTTGTCTTTTTGCCACAGTCTTAAATGACTACACTTCTTTTTCGGTTTTCTTTTAATGTTACCATTTTCTATAGAGTTTGCCCCTTAATTGTATCTAAATACTGACAGTTAGCACCAAGCAGTGCAGATGCAGGTACTATACAAATATTGGTTGCAAAAGTGGAGCAATTACTTAAGTCACTTGTCTACTCACTTGTGAGGAACTTGAGAAGCAAAGTGTTTATGGCTCTAACGTAAATGCTCACCTGTAGCACTCAGTAAGGAAAGGATAATAGAAACGTACTGTGGCGTATGGCTCAGGGGAGGGAGCGTATCCAGAGCATTATCTCCCCCGGAGAGCTAGGTGGCACCCCCCCTGGGTTGCAGCGGTGCCTCGGACTCCTGCAGGGTGCTGGGAGTTGGAGTTTGGTGCAGCCCTGTTGGGCTCCATGGGCACCGCCAGGGGGTGCTGCAGCTGCTGCTGAGCTGTTGTGGGGCAGCTCTGCCGCCACACCTGGAAGTGCTGCCACACCCAGTCAACGAGCACCTGGAGCACTTCCGGGTGTCAAATAAAAGGAGCCTACAGCCACTACTCAGGGAGCCAGAGTTGGGTGGGAAGAGACGAAGTTTGCCAGGAGGAGTGGAGGTAAAGAAAGAGAAAGAAGGGAAGTGTGCTTTTGGTTGTGCTTGTGATTGTGCTGTTCACATGGGAAATGAGCGAAGGCGCTTCCCGCAGGGAAAAGAAAAAAAAAGCGTGTGATTGCATCTGTGTCCCACATCTGTATGTGTTGGGTTGGGGCGACTGGTGCCGCCCCCTGGTGGTCCACAATACAAAAGCACTTAAAGCTAGGGGAAAAAATATATATATTTCTGAATTTCTTGGAGTAAAGGAACAAAAAAGCCAGCTAGATAAACAATGTAATCAATTAAAAGTATAACCCCCCGCCCCATCACACTCCACAATTTTTCCAGTTACTCTGAGCCATTTGCATAATCTTAATTAGTCTGGGGCACTCACGGAAGCACTCCAGAGAATTTCATTTGTATAGGTTGACATCCCAAGCACTCAGTCAGCTACTCACCATAACAAAATCAAACACTTTTAATCTTGTGTTAATTCATAGCGGTGAGATCTTGTGTATGTGAGAGTTAACAAACCAATGAGTGTTTACCCAGAAGTACACTGTGTACAATGCAGCTGCAAGAAAAGAAGGAAAGTAGGTATTTTGTACCATACAGACAGAAGAGAGGGTTGTCTGGCTGATGTCTTGTGCTTGTTGTACCCTGACAGAATGGATAAGGAAAAAGAAATGGCAGAGACTGCGAATGAATTTTCTAAACCTGGGCAGCATTTGTACACTGGTTGGTATTTCTTGCACATAAATGTAGCATAATATTCTTTAGACTTGAAATGGAGACAAACAACACCGAGAAAGCTAATATATGATCTGAAAAAGGGAAAGGCTGATACACAAAGAAGCAGGAACTACCATTCAAATGCAAATAAAAATGATCACAAGAAAACACAAAGGTCAAATATATAGAAGGCACAAAGCACATATTATTGAACATGAGAAATGACAGAAACTGAGGCAAACAAATGAGCCAAGAATAAGCACTGGCGAGTATCAGGAAAGCACAGACTGTACTAGTTTGTTTTTATCCACGCCTCTCTGTGTATTTGTTTGTAAGGGTGCTGCTGTTTTGTGTGTCTGATTGCTTCTGATACTACGTGTTTTCTAGGTATACCTGATGCACGTACTACTTGACTAGTGGCATGGTGGAAATGTTTAATAAAATAAAAATAAATTACGGAAAAGACTTAGTCCATAATTCATTTGGTTCAAAATCTGGTATTGACTTAGCTTTGTTTAATGACTCCAAGTTAAGTGCCACCCTGTGTACCTTTTTTATTCAGTTTCCGCCAATAGTATACTGACCTCCACTATGACAGACAATACTTTTGATATGCCCTTAAAACAAACAAAGAGTATCTTGAACATTCTCCTTTAATTTATACTGCGACAACTTGGTTTGAAAACACTTGATGGCTATCACAGCGTGTTGTAACACCTTACTAAAATACATGGCTTAATCAGGCAGCAAAGGAGCAAAGGTATTGACTGAAAGATTTTAACTGGAACAAAGCTACCTGATATTTTACAGCTTTTGAAGAACAAAGAAATATCATTGCACTTATAAATTTAGAGCATTAGAACAATTTTGATCTTTCTGGCCAGCAAACTCACCTAATTTCTCCAAAATACTATTGAGCCAAGTTTTGAAGGTCCCTAAAGTCCTACTGTCTACTACGCTACTGGTTGTAATTACTGAAACTATACAATGTTTGAATTTAATTAAGTTCATATTTATGTTATAATCTTTCATTTCTTCTAAACGTATTTATATAATTCTACAATAGCAACTTCCACAGTGACAATATCTGCTTATGTGCTTATGGAAAATGTGAATGAATGTATACTGTATACTAAACTGATTGACGAGATGATATACTGAAAGTGTATGTTTTCGAAAAATCAATATTGCTATCTTTCACATAAAGCTAAAGCTTTGTTAGAAACCTACTGCAGTGGTGTATTGTTTCTTTTATATATTACACATAATATGATTACAGTATCTGTGTATCATTCTCACTTCATAATATTAACGTTAAGCTGCTAGAGAGGAAAACGCTAAATATGAAAAAGGCTTAATGTGAAGCAAATGCCATTTTCCTTTTTCTTGATATGACATTGCTATTGTTCATCTATGCCCCCCAAAATGTTAAAAAGGAGGCAGATTTACATAAAAGAAGGCAGTTATTAATAGGATGTTAAATTCTAGAAAGTTAATGTAAGCTTTGGAATCTGGCGTGTGTGTTGTATGACAAGGCTTTGCTGTTGTAGATTAAGCACACATAATCCACTTGAAAATAATCACAATATCATTACGTTCCTGATCCAGCTTTTAAACCTACAAAATGAAAAGCTTTAATAATTCATAGCACATCACTCTTGTAGAGTCTCTGACCTAAAATATCAACAAATAAGGTTCAAAATGTACAATAACATTTAAGATTATAAAATAAAGAATCTCATGGAGGGCTATACCAAGACCCGTCTCTTCTGTTTTCATAAGGGCTGGCTAACCCATTCAGGCAGTCCCTTTACTCCTCTTTCCACAATTTTTCTTTCTCTTCAGTCACTGGTTTTCCTCCAAGACCAACCAGCTCTATAGCCTGCCCCAGTGTCTCTTTCGCCCACAGTCCTCAATCATTCTATGTTAGGGACAGCACTACATTTTGTTCAGTGAGATGAGGCTAGAGGTCAACCGAGTGGCTCCAACTTTTTCTTCATGCATGGGCCTTCCATGGTCCTTAAAATGCTTGGTCTACACAGCAGCACTGCCACTTTCTATTAGTATTATAGAATTGTCCCTTATTGTATATTTTCGTCTGGGTCTGTGTGTCTTCTAGTTGTCTCCTTCTCTTCTGCCTTCCATTGTTTTCAGGAGAGAGTCACAGCACTCTGGCCACTACTGGTTTGACTGCCCCCCCCCCCATCATCCTAGCAGAGCATTTGTGCAAGGCCAAGCTTTTTTTTTCCAATTGATACCTTGCTTATTTCTCTTAATGGACACCCTACATAAGAACAGCTGGAATGAAGACATGCTTGGTCACTGGTGGCACTCACTTCTCTACCCTCCTCCTATGCCACTTTTTCATGTCAGCAATAATCCAGTGTACTCTACCATTTGTTGCACTGTACTTAAAATTGTACGTAACTGAGAAAAGATACAATACATGTTAGCTGTCTAATCTAGGAACAAAAAGCACATTGCTTGCAGAACCTTGAAGTGTTTCAAAAAGTTCAAAGTGTAAGAAAATAATAAGAAAGCACGCTAGACTGGATAGAGCAGGAAATGAACAAAGGATGACATTCACAGGTCACAGTTTTCCATGATGTTTATTTGCCAAGATTTTCTCCAGTCGAACAAAAACTAAAGAAAATTCATTTTGTTTATAAAATACTCTGGCTTTTACTTAACCCGTTCAACCTTCCAAGAATTTTCCAGCCTTAAGAAATAAATCTAAAAGCTGAAGCCTGAAATGCATGCATTGCCTTTAGACAAGGTTTGCCCTGTTCTCTCTTCCTTGAATGACTGTACTGAACAAATAACAGCCATAACTTTGAATGGAAAGTTGTTCTGATTCCTAACCGCCCTGTTTTTACAATGGTGGTCATTTTTAAACTTTGTACGCTTAAAAGATTGAGTATTTAATGTCCTAAGCCACCTACGTAGAAAAACTGCCATCTTTAAAGGTCTTATTTCAGGGAATTCAATATTGGAATAATATGCAAGTCACTGAATTAAACATTAAATAGAGGCAAAACCTCAGAGGCTTGATACCTTCTTATTGCAAGAACTGAGTGCATTCAGCCCAGCACAATGAGCCATTTGCTCTTTTTGCTCAAGCGTGTGTGACTCATGGGGGAATCACTGTGAGGGATTTCCCTATTCATAAATATTAACCTGCAATTTACAGTTTTAGGAGCTGAGTTGAGAAGCAGTTTTTCCCTGTAGATAGAGAACAGTTCAGTTTATTTTCCATTATCTTTTGGAGCACATTATCAAAGAACAAATCTATATCTTCCACAATGGAAGCAAATCAGTGAACATTTGAAATGAGCTCTGTGTGTTAACATCTTTCCATTCAATTTGTGAATCTGCTTAATCCAAATTTAGAGCGGCGAGGAGCTGGGGCCTATCCTGGCAACATTAACCACAAGACAAGAACCAGCTTTGAATGGAGCATTTGAAGGAATGAAACAAGGAACCAAATGACAGTTGGGATCCCAGATGATGCTCCGTTTGTAGGACAAAAGTAGGTCCACAAACACTGGATACAAAGTAGTGGCTCCTATCCACGACTGGAAATAAAGGTTTCAAAAGCATGGAGCTCCATCCTGTCGTGAAGCTGTTTAAGGAATAAATGCCAGCTTCCAGTGGTAGGTCCATCTGTCTAAAAAGGGAGGAACTTGTGATGATCTGGTGGAAGTAACCTCATCGTTCTTCTGGGGACTTCCCCATTTTCTTTCTGAAGGGACCAAAGGAACAACTGTCAGTTATGGTGGCACACCCTTATCCTTCCCCATAATTTCCACTTAACCCAAACCATAAAATGCTCCCTATGCTCACATGTTTGACAAGCACTGGCAGGGCTGACATGTTAAATAAAGCAGCCTGAGGCTTAACTAGGTGTAAGATGATACACTTTATTTACATGCAATACAACTTACAATAAAGCTTCAGATACACTATGGCGTGATCTCAGAACAAATTAAATATATTATTTTTTGGAAAAAATATTAGCTTTAAAATCAAACATACAAAATAAGCATTCAAAAAATAAAAATGTATAATTTCTTCTCCACTTTTGTTTGATGACCCCAAACCACACCCCAAAAACATTTGAGTTTTGAGATTTTGAAACTGAATGTGAAAATGAATTCAGTTATTTCGATCCTCCTGTATGCTTCTCCAATTATTTTAGAAGTTTCAAATTCTGTCATGCAACTTTAAGGACACTTGTTCTTTTTAGGTAAACATGCACAGTGCAAACTTTTAACACTGTAAGAGGAAAGGCAACACAATCATAAAGGTTTGGGGATTTCCGACCCTGTATACTGTACAATTTCAGAAATTGGTCAGTGATATTGCTTCCAAGCGTTACAACAGAGAGCATGAAAATGGTGGAAGGGAACAATTTATGGGGTGGGACTGGAAACAGGCAGATGGAATGCTGGGAAGGAATCGAGGTGGTGTATGGGAGTCATGGCATCATCAGAAGTGGACCAGAGGAAAGGATGGAATGTGGAAGTGGTAGTGTGTGGTTAGTGAGTCCGGGTGAATTCAAGGCGGTGTTGTTTCTGTCTTTCTGTGAAGATAAAGAAAGAGAGGTTAGTACTCCGCCTTTGTCCCCTGGCATGATATACTATGTTGGGTCTTTACGCAGCTCCCTATGCGCGCGTGTGTGACAACAGACATTATACATATAACTGACACATTAATAACATTCCAGAGGTTAGAAGCAGGCACTGATACAGCGCATTGCCGCACCCACCACATGACAAACCACCTTAGGATCCCAGATTAGGACCCGAGTGCAGCCATGCAACGGGTGACACCTCAGCACCACACTAGTTCAGATGGAATGGAATTAGTGTAAGGTTTTTAATGATGGCTGGAGTGCCAATTCTGCCACCAACCCCCAGGTTTTTCCCTGCAGGTTGGAGGGCCTACATGCAGATTAACATCATACCCAGGATGGAGCAATTGCAGGTTAAGGACCTTGCTCAAGGGCCCAATGAAGTAGAGTCATTTTTGGTGTTTACGGGATTTGAACCAGCAACCTTCCGATTGCCAGTGCAGATCCCTAGCCTCAGAGCCACCACTCTGCTCCATAACATTCCTGAAATTAGCAAACTTTAATAAAAATGTCAAATCAATAGAATATGTGTGAAAATAATGAACACACCAAACCGTAGCTTCAAAATGCTCATGTGTGATTTTGATCCTCGCAACCGTGTGGTGTGGCAAGGCATTGTGAATTGCGTTATGCAAAATTTGAAAGTTTTAAAATGAAACTATTTCTTAGAATTTGTAGAAGGTAGTATATATAAATAGAGTAAGACACTGGATGTGCATATACATTTCTTAAGGTTCATATCTAACTGTTCCTTTTTTAACATTATTATTATTATTTTGTAATACTAAAAATATATTGTTCCATGAAAATGACGATCTTTTCAAATTTCCACCAGAGCATTTACGTCACCTCACCCAAAGCACCAGTCCATTTTAGGATACACGCATGGTCAAACAAGCGTTTACTCACAGCAGGCAAATTTTGAATCACCAAGTTGCCTAAAATACACATGTTTATGAAATTAAAGGAAACTTAAAATACCCAGTGAAATATGATGCAAGCAGGAGAAAGCATGCAAACTCTGTAGAGACAGTTCTTGATCCAGGATTCAATCCTGGACTCCTGGAGGTGTGGAGCAGCAGTTCTAACTATCATGCTCCCATTGTGTATATTTTTGGGTTGTCAAGGTGTCTAATAGTTGTTGACACATAGTGCATAACATCACAGCCAACCCACTTCAGCTTCTTTGACCAGCACCATTCTTGAAAAGACATTACATCTTCTGCTAACACCACTGTATCATTTTTGTAACACATCATGTAGATTATGTACACTTTCCAGATTATTTTGTCCACAAAAACATGATGATGGCTTTAGTAACTTTTAAGCATCTTATCTCCAACAGAAAATATTGGCAAAGGTTCACCCAGGATACCTTTTGAGCATCAATATAGTTTACAAAGGTTATTTTCTTCAGGACGTTAGCTATTTCTTCAGGAAATTATTTAGTTGATTAACGAAACAAGGCACAATGTCTGTGCACTCTTGAACCAGTGTAAATGAGACCATGAACTGTTTCTGTCTAGTATCTCGTGCTATGGACTCTCCTTGTTTCAAAATAACAGCCTATTGAAACACAACTTAACAGTTTCAGACTCACTCGTAGTATACATGGAGCAGCTTGGACAGGGTGTGCTGCATTTACATGAGCATTGTCTTGACAAAAATAGTTTCCTTGGTTTTATTTCTCTTCAAATTATTAAAAAAAATATTCCTAGACCTTTTTCATAGTAACTCCAAAAGAGTGGTATACAGAGCATTGTCCGGCAACCTCTGATGACTATCGATCCAGTGTTTGTAGTGTTAGATGTGACCAGTAGTTCAGTATGGTATAATAATATGAATCTCATACTGAACTATAAGCAGCATAGAAATACAAATTTAGACAGGTTTTTGGCCTCATCTAGCAGACATACGACCATTGCCTGACTGATACACCAGATTGTATCCATTTTGGAAAATACCATTATGTCTCTAGTACAATCACATCTCCGATTTTGAAAGCTGAAGTTACTGTAGCCGATGAGGTTGTCAGAATTCTAATACACACGTTTTGTGGTTTGCAGGCCCACTGTTCTGTGTGACTTTAGGACACAGATTCAAGAATGATTGCCACGTTTGAGTCTCATCTGAAATTTGTATTAGAGATATCTGAATTTACTGAACGATTTTTTTTTCTTAAACATTCAGTCAAGCAAAGAATTATAGGACTTAGTCTTTAAATGATTCAGTATCTATGAGTTTGGTGTTGTCAACTGATTATAATGAATCATTAAAGTATCTTTGTGATCTAACCTGTGCTTGCTATCTTTAATCACGATTTTTCCTTGCGCCCTTTCATGACCGCTACCACTAAACAAAATGAAATGTCACAGTGCTAGATAGTTGTTTCTTTCTGGAACAAACCTAAGATATCTTTTGATGAGAACTACAGATTAATGCTTAAAATTTCAGAAATAGGACTGGTCAGAGACTCAAAAATCTTTATCTGACAAATGCACCACATAATTTCCAAGCTACATACTTATCTACCTAAGACAGCAGTGCCAGTCCAAAACAATACATTATTATTGATTGATATTCTAGCCTTGTTACTCTCTGTGTGGGGATTCACTGGGTGCTGCACTTTTCCATCTACAGTACATCACAACGATATGCTTAATAGGTCAATCATTGACTAAAAGCTGCCATTGGTATTAGTGTGTGTGTGTGTGTGTGTGTGTAGGACTGTGCCCTGGGATGGAAAGGGTTAGTTCCTACCTAGTCTCACAGGTTCAGATGTATATTTTATATGCCTGGAGTCAACTATAATGAATTTGGTTTAACTGTGGGTGGGAACAATTAGATGGTTCACAGAGTGTGAAATTTCTAAAGCAATAAAACACCTCATGATGGTGCAGCTCAAAGTACAGGTGGTGATTTAAACAGCAATGGTGCTCTGCTCAACACGGTCTGACCGATATCAAGCCTTTTCACAATATATAAACCAACTATGGCTGAAAAGTCTCCCAAAAAGAGTGACCTCCGGTAAACATATCAAGGTGTGTGTCATGTGTGCAGAGAACACATTGCATATTTTAAAAATAAAAATAACTTATTTCAATGGACACCCGACGATGAACTGGCACCCTGTCCAGACTTTCTTCCTGCCTTGTGTCCAGTGTTAGCTGGGATTGTTCTCCAGCAGACCCCCGCGACCCTGTTCAGGAGTAAGCGATTTAGAAAATGACTGACTGACCGTTGTAAGGGAAAAACCATTCCATTAGGCCAGATTATACTTTGACATTCGAAGACATCACTTTACTGGTGGTAAAAGAGAACAATTCATTGCTGGCAGCTGTTTGTGGTCTCTGTTATTCAGTATTGGCAGTTAACACTGAACACAGAACTGGCAGTTAAATTCGCAAAAACGTGGGCTATAGAATGAGCATTTGAGGTAAATGGTGTACAACCATCACAACCCGTAAAACACGGGTTAAAAGAACTCCAGTTACACAAAGTGTTTTAGCTTTTTATAGTGAAGATGCAGATTACTGTAGTCAATACACCCAAAAACAATAAATGCACCTAATCACATTGATACCACTCCAGCAGATCCACATACTACGGACAAAGCTAGCCACTAAGATGTTGCTTCAGTTGCGTTTTCAGTTATACACCAAACATGAACTGTCGGAAAATCAATTAGGCATGGCATTTCAGAGGTGGATTTCGCCAGTATCCACTACTAACAATTTAGCAAGTTGTCTCCTGAAGTGTGTTCTTGTCCCAAAAATCAAGTCTGGCCCCATGGGACTAGTTTCTACCTTGTATTTATAGCTGCTGAGACTGGCCATACATCTCAGAGAGTGGGGTTAGGTAAATTTATGTAAGAGTTATTATGACTGGAATGTTATTATCATTATTATTATTGCTATTATAATTATTTAGTAGATATGTTTACAGTCACCTGAAGAGATAGTCCCTGCAACTGCCATCCAATATACTACAGGAAAGAGATGATAGATAGATAGATAGATAGATAGATAGATAGATAGATAGATAGATAGATAGATAGATAGATAGATAGATAGATAGATAGATAGTGTGAGGGATTGCCGGCCATATATTCCGGCCAACACCTCCAAGTCGCCAGATGGAGCCCTCCTTGCAGCATGGAGGTGCCCCGAATGCCAGCAGGGAATCATGGACCTTGGAGTTTTTCTTCACAGCCCTGCTGGATACCATGGGGGCCGCCAGGAGACGCTGCAGGGAGGCCCAGGGATTTATGCTTTCCGTATAGCCCGGAAGTATTTCCAAGTCACGGGAACGGAAGAAATGATATACTTCCAGGCTGAAGAAAAGGAGAAGTTTTTACCCGACCCGGAAGTGATAGAAAGTCACATGGACTGAGGGACAGAACCACTTCCGGGTCAAGGACTATAAAAGGATTGTGGGAAATCCCAGACGGGGAGCTGAGCTGGGTGGAAGGGTGGCAACGCATCTGGGAGTGGAGGATTAATTATTGATTGTATTATTGTGTATTATATGAGTATAGTGGAGTGTAGAGTGCTTGGTGCACTTTATTATTATAAAATAAAGTCATATTGGACTTTTACCTGGTGTCTGACGTCTGGTCTGAGGGTTCAAGGGGTCAACAGTGCCTCTATCTGTTACAATAGATAGATAGATAGTGTTGTGGATGGCCGGGGCCCTTGCCTGGCCAGGATGCCTCCACACCCAGAAGGATCAGAGAAGGAGATGTGGCCAGAACATTACCTCCCCCAGAATGCTAGGTGGCAGCCTCACTGGATGACAGAGGTGCCTTGGACTCCCGCAGGGCCCCATGGGAGTTGGAGTTTGATACAGCCCTTTTGGGGTCAGTGGGCACTGCCAGGGGTCGCTGCAACGGCTGCTAAACCCTGGAGAGCAGCTCTTCTACCACACATGCTGCTGGAAGTAGGGCAAAGAGCACCTGGGGCACTTCCGGGTGCCTTATTATAGGAACCAGCAGACACCATTCTGGGAGCCAGAGTCGGGAGGAGGAAGACGACGCTTGCTGGGATGAGTGGAGGAGACAAAAAGAAGAAAAAGAATTGTGTTTGGTTATTACTGTATGCTTGTGTTTGGGACTGTGTTGTTGTGCTTGTGGGAGACGAGGAAGATGTTTCGCACAAGGGAAAAGCAAAAATAAAAACCCTGTGTGCTTTGAACTTGTGTCCTACACCTGTCTGTGTTGGGACTGGCCTTCACAATAGATAGATAGATAGATAGATAGATAGATAGATAGATAGATAGATAGATAGATAGATAGATAGATAGATAGATAGATAGATAGATAGATAGAAAAAATGTACTACAAAGACACAAAAAAGTACAAATTATTGCAAATGTGCAAGGCCCTGAATTGCGCATACACTACCATAATAAAAATGATATAAGATTTTTGCACTTAGTTTTTATTCTTTTGCTGTGTGTGCAACATTTTTCCCATAAATAATCATTCTTCTGGTTTGGATGTGCTATCAAGTATTCTTTCACATTGCTAAGTTTTATAAAAGATTAAAAGGGTCAGGCTATTTCTGCTTTCACACAATGGCACTAACTCAAGAAAAACTGAACTCAGCAATAGCAGGAATTTAATGTCTTACAAAAGGAAAACGTTTAAATCAAGAATGTGACCGTAGCTTTACAGGTCAGCTCCATGTTGTACTGAGTATTTCCCTTCAGATGAAACAAAAAGCCAAAGTCCAATCTGTCCTAAAGGATCCCATGACACTCTTTCTAAGAAGAGCAGGGATGTTAACCTCAGTGTCCTAAAGAGATCCCCACATGGATCAATTCAGCTCAGCCCTGGACAAAGTCCACTTCTAATGGCAAATTGCAAGATGCAAATCCAAAATCCTAGCTCAGTTTTGACAGGTTACAGCTTTTAATGGAAACCAGTTTCCTGGATATTCTAATTATTAGAGATTTAGCTGATTTTTTTCTTTAAATAAATGATAATTTGAAAAGTTTATTATAACAGTTTTATTGGTCTTTATATATATTTCCTGTCACTGGTGTCCTCATTATAGGTTTGTTTATCTGCATAAAAAACTGTTAGCATAAATCCTGCTGCTCACCCTGGATGGTTGGGTTCAGGAAATGGACAATTTTTTTTTCGTCTCTTTTAAATATCTTTTTTTAACACTTCTGTTAGAAAGGTGTCTATGTTTGCCCACTGTTGATCTTGGCGTGGTCAGGAGATACATTAGTACAGCAATAGTGACCCACACTGCTGCAAATTACCAAAATGCTTTTGATGTGGGGAAGGAAGTTGGAGTAGCCTGTGTGAAAGTTTACTCTGACTCCTTTCACCGATCACCAGAGAAGACCACTAAAAAGCTGGCTGATGCCTCAGAGACTGCCATCTTTTCCATGCAGGAAGCAACCAGATGTACGATACACTAAAATACACCCAAGACATGAACACCAGAAACCCGGAGAGCTCCAGGCAGTTTCTAGAAGGGATTATAGGGGCACTGGCCCACCCCAGGAAGGTCCTAGAAGGGATTATAGGGGCACCCCTCCCATTGAGGGGGATATAAAAACAACATGCTAAGGCAGACAGGAATTTGCTGGATCTTCTTTAGAAGACAACGACTGTTTCAAGCCTCCCTGAGGAGGACAAAAAGCCAGCCCAGGGGGATAGAGAGGGTCACATCTTAACTTATTTAGTTAATTAAGAAACAAGGCAGAATGTCTGTGCACAAAGAAACACTGAAGATTGACTTCTTTTGGTTTCCATCTCTAGAGAAAAACAACCTGAAAATTGAAAGAACTTGCAGATAAGCCAAAACTTGGATGCTGCCAATAAGGTCCTGTTGGAGTGATGCCACCATCATCATAAAAGGTATATTAATATGCTTGGGGTATTAAAAAACTTAACCATTGAATTTACAAAAGAGTAAATATGCTAGTGAATTTATATGTTGATTTTCATAGGCAGCAATTCTACTTCAAGAGTGGCATTTGGAAGTGGCAAATGAGGCGACTGCCCCAGGCCCCACATTTAAAGGGGCCCCGCTTTTGAGGTTTGCGTGTCCCGTTCAAGCGGATTTGTCAAGTTATATTCTAGTTATATTTTGATAAAGTCCACGTTATCTTGCAAAAATTTAGCTGAATACTGTAATGAGAAAATCCAGTGTATGCTAACATAATTTTTATTAAATTCGCGTGCAAGATTATACAGTCCACACATATTAGTAACAGCGTTTGACGTAACTGGCCCCGCGTGGGGTTGGTCAGCCCTAGGCCCCGCACACCCCTAAGGCCACCTCTGTTCTATTTAATACCTGGGCATTTTCTTATTTACTGGTATTTGGGTATTTAGTACATGTGTTCAACCTAAAGAAATGCTTGCTCTATAGATTTCATAACTGCCAGTAGGTTCCAGCTAAAGATCAATAGAGATTGGAGAGTTTCAAGGTAGTCAGTGGCAGGGGCTCTTTAAATAGATAATGTTTTAAAATTAGTCACTGAGATGTGAAGAGACACACCAGAGATAAGAGAGTTCACATAAGACAAAATGGTTTACTGTCTAAACATTTCTGTCGTAATAGCCACAGCACGAGAACTCTGATTTCAGCAGCTCCTATGAGAAGGTAGCTGTCACAGGCCAGAATCATGGAGCTGGCTGCAGGCTTGAACTGAATACAGGGGGCAGGAAGTGAATAAAACAGCCCATCGGAAATGCTTGCCAGGTCCTGGCAGATACCTCGTAGTAATAATATTTAATTCACAACAGACATCTGGCAAAAGTGGTTCCCCTTTTCCAGTAACATCTACAAATTTATATGAAAGGAATGTAAAGCTCAAATTCTCTAAGCAAGATTTATTGCGACGTGGACAGTTATTAGATGTATTTTTTTAAATTTAATGTGACCTCCCTTTGTAAACCTGTGAGACGCATAGAAAATGAAATGAACTCCTTGTGCTTAAAAAGGCACACTGAGGAGGGAGTATGAGTCATGGCCACTCATGAGGTGACATCTAAGGTTATTTTTAACAGCAGTTTCATGCAAATCTTTAGTTTCATCCCTGAAACATTTTACCAAATATTGGCTGAGGTTTGTCACAGATCTACAAAAAAACAGGTGGTGTTTCTACAAATATTCCATCAATGTAAACTCATTCAAGCAATATGTTGCTTCACTTTTGTTTTCAGTTGTATATCAAGCATTAAAAGTGTATATACTTGATGACATCGAGTGTGGGTTTTTAGAAAGAAACCCTGTGGGCACATCCTTTTCAGAGGTAAATTTCTTCAGTATCTACTACCAATAGTTTAGCAAGTTGTCTCCTGAAGTGTATTGATGTCCCAAAATTCAAGTCTGGCCCATAAAACTACACTTACGTATTTGACTGATGTCTTTATACAAGGTGACTTACAACATTTATCACACAATTGGTTACATTTCTTTTGATTTTCCATTTGGAGCATGGGCAAGTGTAGTGACTTGCTTAAGGTCACACAGTGTCAACAGCGGGATTTGAACCCACAACTTCAGGATTTGAAGTCCAAAGCCTTAAACACTACACCTCACTGCCTGCTGTTATTTTCTACCTTTCATCTAAAACTGTGGGGATTGGACACACATTTTCATAAGTGAAATTTCTGTGAAAGTTATTAACATTATTGCCTTTATTATTATGGATATTATTAATATTAGGAAACACTTGGACCTCCAGTCCTCAAAGTAAAGTGGCTCATACACTTCTTTTTCCTTCTTACTATCACGAAGTTCTTCTGAAAGGTGCCATTTAAATTCATATCAGGTGCTCTGTACCGTGGAGGCTATCTGGCAAGGCAATGGGCCACATTGTTAGCAAGCTGCTCAGTGGCTTTATATTCAGGTTGACCTCTTTCTTTGGTATGTGGGGCAGTGTTTTGCTATCTCACTGTTTCATGTTTATTGTCAGTGACACGGCTCCTGCTTCTGGCTTGATGCTGACCTGAGTTCACAGATCTGGCTGTTTATTATGGCATAACAGCGTGTATTACTTTGTCTTCCAATCAGAGTGTATGACTTTCAGATGAAAATCACTAGTTTTCTATAAAGACCCAAGCAAGATCAGTTCGCTCATGGCAGCTGTCCATGTTTGTCACACCCACATTGTGTATCTTGCAGTTGATGTGAGTCTCATTGGCCTGTGCAATGTACTTCACTTTAAGCAGATGTTGCCACTATTATTTTCCTTTCATCAATGGTGCGTACCAATGCTGCTGTTTGCCATGAGAAGGACCTGAGGCCTGATTATGTTGCCAGGGTAGCCCACGCCTCCAATTTGTTTTCTACAGCAGTGTGTGTCACATCATAAGCTCTCAATCAAAACCAAGATTAAGGTTCAGGGTCTGGTGGTTCTCAAGTTTTTTGTATGACAGAAGGACAACCTTATTTACTACTGTAGTAGATTTGTTTACAGTTACTGGCAATGATAGTCTATAGTATGATAGATAGATAGATAGATAGATAGATAGATAGATAGATAGATAGATAGATAGATAGATAGATAGATAGATAGATAGATAGATAGATAGATAGATAGATAGATAGATAGTGATCCCAGAGTAAAAATTCACTTGTTCCAGCTGCAGCATAGAATATATCTATAACATATGCATAAAGGAGTGCAAACTATAACATAAGTGCAAGACCCAGGATTATGGATACAATACAATAATGATAATATCATATGATGTATTCAATGTTTTTATTTTCCTGCTGTCTTTGCCAGATATTTTTCCTGCATAATTAATCATTTTGCTGGCTTGAATGTCATATCAGATATTCTACAAAGCTTTATTGAATTTTAAAAGGGGCAGGCAATTTTGTCTTTAACACAATGTCACCAGCAGAAGAAAAACTGCACTCCCCAATAGCAGAAAATTAATATGTTAAAAAAAGAAAAAGTCTGAATCATTTTACAGGTCATCTCCATGTCGTTCTGAAGATTTCACTTCAGATGAAACATTAATCCAAAGTCTAATCTTTCCTAAGGAACTCATGACACTCTTTGTAAGAAGAGCAGGAATGTTGACCTCATTGTCCTAAAGAGATTGCCAAATGATTGGATTCAGTCCAGCCCTGGGGAAAGTCCACTCACTTCTTCTAACAAGATGCAAGATGCAGATCAAAAATGACAATTCTTTTTTGATAGACTACTGCTTTTCATGGCAACCATGGATATTTCATGGATATCGTGCTATTAAGAGCCTTAGACCAAGTTATTTCTTTTTTAAAGTTTACTGTCATTTATATGTATTTCATGTCATCCAGGGTTTGTTCCTGGGTTGTGCCTAAAACCTGCTAGTATATACTCCTGCCTCCCACCAAGGATGGGTGGATGGTTGGGTTCAATAAATGGTCAGATGGACAGATATTTAATTTTTTTATTCACTTTTAAATATCTTTTTATATTGCTGTTAGAAAGGTTACTATTTTCTGTTCTCATGGAACCTTGAGGCTGTCTAAAGAGATATTATCACAGAAGCAGGGACTCAGACTGGTGCACATTAACCTTATTTGAGAAAGGATGCTGGAGTAGCCTGTGTGAGAGTTTCCTAAGACTTCTTCCACTGATCATCATAAAAGGTTATTAAAAACAAGTTGTGGACTCACAAACACTCATGGACCATTCTCTTTTCATTGCAAGAAGAAACCAGAAGACACACACTAGATTTGAAACCTATGACCACTGACTGCCAAACCCAGCCTAGAAAAGTCCCAGAAAATTTTATGGGGACAACCCTTCCCTCTTGAGGTAGAGAGAAATTTGTTGGGTCTTCTTTAGAAGACAAAAGTTTCACCTAAGATACTGCTACAAGCCTCCCTTGTAGGGAGAAAAAGGCCATCCCTTAGGGACAGACGCTGACAGATTAATTCATTTTGCTGATTAAGAAACAAAGCAGAATTTCTGTGCTCAAAAAAATACTAAAGGGCGATAGCTTTTGGTTTAGATCTTGTCCCTTAGTGTTCATGTCCCTGGAGGAAGCCAACCTGAAAATTGGAAGAACTTGCAGATAAGCCAAAACTGGGGTGGGGTGGACCAGAATTTTCTGGACCTTCTTTATTCGACAGAAGGCTCATTCTTTTATGTTATTCTGCAGAAATGGCAATCTGTCCATCCATTTTCTAAATCATTTATCTACTTCATGTTCACAGAGAGCCTTTGAAGGTTCAAAGAGAGTGCTGATAGTTTGTCACATAAATGCTAAATTATAGCATACATACTGTAATTACATTTTTTAATCTAGTCTAATATTATTGTTATTAGCCCGAACCTGATTCTATTATTTGGTTCATTTAAAAGTAAATACTTTGAATAATATGATGCTAATAGCAATTTATTTAAAAAAGGACAGCTGAATGTCAGACGTGACGTTTTTTACAAGCACCATAGGGTTACGAGATTTGTTATTTAAAACTTACCTTCTGCAATGTCTCTGAATTCTGTGAAGTCAGAACTTATATATTAGATGATTATAGCTCCAAATCAAATGTCTACTTTTTCATAATTTTTAATCAGATGAACAACACCTGAGCTAAAAACCCACTCGTTGACTATTATCTACCAATCTGTAGGCTGTCAGCATGTGGAACACACACCATATGTTAGAAATGTAAAACCTCGATTAAAAAGTCTGCACAGAGTCATCATTCCTAGCATTTTCTAATTGTGCAAGCTCAGATCCATTTGTGATGAGTTCAGCATCTGCAGTTGTCAAGTGTGACATCCCTCCGACTAGAAGTCTGCCTGCTTTACAGAATCTTATGTTATATTATGTTGAACAATTTAGGACATTGCTGTATGTTTGCCTTTTTCTTAATTAAATGTACAGTATGTGTATACCATTCACTTATTTTCAAATTCAGAGTCATAAGGAGGTAAAACCTATGCTGGCATCCATTCATGGAACTCATCCCTAATGGGACACCAGTTCAGCTCAGCTTATGAAAAAATGTTTTATTCCATTCCTTATATTCATTTACTTTTTTTCTTGTATTTTTTTACTGATAGAAAATTTTCAAATAAGAAATCTATTGATCTAGTTACATTGGGAAATAAAACCTGAAGTTGAACAGCAGTCATAGACAGTACATGACAGAAAATGAAAAGACAAGTGGTAAAGGTCAAAATGAAGCATGGCCAATTGAACATAAAAATAACAGGACTTTAAATGAATCAGAGAAAAGGTGAATATTCATCTGGGTATTGTACAATATATGTCAGGATCAAAGAAGTTTCACAAACAGACTTTAGGAATAAAATCAGAACATGCACGAAAATAACACAGTGTAGTTCTTCTGTAATCTCAGATTAAATACATCCATCTATCCTTTCATTTAATTCCTTTACAGAATAATGGGAAGCCTCCCCATTCATGGGAGTTCAGAAGGATGGCACTGGTACCTCAGAGTTCCAGATGCTTGAGGTTCATTAACAATTTGGTTACAGTGTGTGTGAAACGTGCATGTTCTCCCCATTAAAGTTTTCATCTTTCTTCCACATGTCATTTTACAGTATGTTACTTGGCTGCTCTAAATTTGCCTGATGTGAATGGCTGTGGTTGTGGGCATAAGCGTGCCTTGCAATGGGTTAGTACTCCATGCATGACTGGTCCCTTCCAAATACAACTGGGGATATACTGCTGGTCCCTGAGGCCATGCATTGGGGCCATAACCTGATTTAGTGTTATCAGTTTTGAGCTAGGCGTCTGTACTTACTTGCTTAAGTGTCAACTTTTATAACACAAAGGTGGATGACCCTGTTGTTAGCCTGGGCTTTAGAGATGGCCTCTGCCATTGACTTGAGCACCTGGTCTACTGAGGATGTGCTCCAGTGAGTCTTTTCTGGTACAGAGAGGACATACTGAAAACTCTCTCTTGCCCCAGGTGTGTAGATTTACTGGGATAGGTAGGATGTCATACATGGATTGAACCATGAACTTAATATGCTGTGGTACAGCCTGCCAAATGTTACCCTAACATAATTTCCTCTACTGCACTCCCACCCACATTCTCTATGCCCACCATCCTGCTGATTCGCTCCTCCTCCACACCTCCTCTATGACTAGATGACGTCTGTCCTTGCCATGGGCATTGTTGTAATGAGGTTGTGGGATTGCTTCCAAACCCACCCATCATGTTTCAGCCAAGACTCTGCTAGCCCCAGATCTACCTGGGCTGTCCACTTCTTACCTCTCCGTACCATGATGCCTGCAGATACCACTCTAGAGTCCCAATAGAGCAGTGCTTCTCTTGTGTGCAACACTTTAAACTCCACTTTAAGGATGCTTATGGGGAGCTGGAGCTTATTACAACTTCCATACAGTGCTGAACTGCTTAAACTGTGTGGCAGACCCAGGAGGGCCACCTGCATAGGTAACATCTGATCTTCCTCTCCAGGGTCTCCACAGTTGAAATAGTCACCTCGTACAATAGCAGAGGCCAGAGGACATGGGGCAAGATGCTGTAAACCTGAAGAAGCCTTGAACCTGCCAGGAAAGCCAGAATTGTCTACTGCAGTAAGCCAAGTCTCAAGCTTCTTGATCGTTTGCTTCTGTTGACCACCGTATCCCTAAGGCTACAGTTGAAGACATTGCCTAGGCCTGTGACAGGTTTCTCTGTGATGGATGGTATTGCAATGCCATCCAATAAACAAAGGATGTCCACCACCTTTCCCCTCTTCGGTACCATGGCCCTGGATTTTGCTGGTTTGGGAAATTAGCTTCTCAAGGCAATGGAGCATCCACCCTCCACCAGTCATTGATTTAGATGTGACAGTCTGATCATTCAAAAAATCTCTGATGGTGGCCTGCCGAGTGCCAGATTTGGACAGCGGGCCTCTGCATTCAACCTCAGCTGTCTTGACCACCATGTCCATGGCAAGGGTGAAGAGAATAACTGAGATGGTACATCCAGTTATAATCCCCTTTTCAAACGGGTGTCAGTCAAATGTTATGTTCCCAGTTGTGACTCTAAACCTGAAGTTCCCATGGTTCAGGGTGAGGTTCTTGATCTTGCTGGGTACACGGTATAAAATTAGAGTAGATTCAACCAGCTTGTGAGGTATTGCGCTGTATGCATTGGCAAGATCAAGCCACAGCACAACCAGGTCTCCCTTTCCTTCGTGATCAGCTGGGACACAAATCTCATATGTTCTACTGTATGCACCCTGGAACTCCAGGAATTTCATCTTTCTTTACCAAGGTGTCAATGAACATATTCTTTAGAAGGAAATCTGTCATCCTTCTAGATAGGATGCTGAAGAAAATCTTCCCCTCCGCACTGAGAAGTGAGATTGATCTGATATTATCAGAGATGCATTCACAACTGCCTTTACTACATTCTAAAAGTACAACGATGATTAGGAAGTGATAAGGTTGAGAAGCATTATCCTTTTCCATATATTACACATTTAGTTTGAGGAAAATTTCATTTATTCAGTGTGGTCCAACTGTCTAACCATGCCATTATGTGACAATGTAACTGAGAGTAAATGTACATTCAATCTGCAAAACTATGTAAACACTTGAACTTCAGCTCTTGGTACATAAGTGCAAAGTGCACCATTCAGTTAACAGCAGCATTAAAACTGGACGATGAGAGCTTCAGAGCTACAAGAAGAAAAATCTGTACTTGATTTAGAAGGTGACTCAGTATTTCCTTGGACTAAACAAGGAAATGTTAAAAAAATAATAAGAAATTTATGAGCATTTTATTGTAAACTTTGGAAATTGAGTATATTTTATATAGAGAGAAAGCAGGGTTCTGTAGCAGCATTCTACAGATATTGAACACACAACATGTGCAAATAACTAAATGCACACATGCAAAAAGAAATTCCTACAGTGACCAGGAGAATACTGTAGCACTTCTTTGACAATCTATAGCTTTGCCGTATGGGAGTCAAACTATGGGCTCTAAAAAGGCTTTTCATAAGAATTATTCAAACAGAGATATAAGTGCAGCAGACGCTTCAGTGAAAGAGCAATCACAGGCACACTATGAATCAAGGACACGCCTTGCAGCACAACAGGCACAGTGAGCTCAGTCTCCTTGTTGGGCTCCTAATAAATATATCTAGCCCTGTCAAACTCATTAAAACCATGAATCACCTATTTGCTGAAGCTCAACTAAGGTGGTTACACCACAAATTAATACTCTGCAAGGACTTTTTACAGACATGGCAGCAAGAGTCTAGAACAAACCATTTGGACTTATTATAATTAGGAATACCTCATTACATTTACATAACCAACTGCATAAAACGTTATATTTATGCTGAGGATTAAGGTCCCTCAGGATGTCATTTTAGTGGTATGGAGTCAAGATTGCTGTAAGCATTTCTTTGGATTTTTCAGGTTTAATTGAATTTGCTTCTGTTTTATGGATTCTGATTTCTGGATTATGGGCTGGTCTTGTTATCATTGGGTTGTCATTTTTGCTTTATTTTTTGTTATTCTTTCCCAGCCTTGCCATTTTTGTGCTTTTTTCTTTATTGAATAAATATTTAAAATTTAAGGAACATTTTTTGCACCCACCTCAGTTCATCAGCGATAGTCACTGTATGTCATGTAAATCAACTCACTTTTTCACCAGCATCCGGTATAACTTTCTGAAGTCAACGACCACCTCCATAGTTTTGCTGACATTAAGGGTGAGATTATTGTCCTGGCATTACTGTGTTAGTAGGTACACCACTTCTTTGTAAGCCATATCATCATTATTGATGATGCAATCAGCAAATTTAATGATAGAGTTTCAGCTGGCCACCCAGTCATCATCAGTGATGATGAAGAGTGTGATGGTGATTGCTGATACTGTGATACTGACAGTGCTCAGGTTTGTAACAGCTTGAGACTAGATTTGTCTTATTCCCAGTTTATAAGTATTGTTTTGTTGTTTTTTATGGCCTGTAAAATCAAGAATGTGAGTTCATGAGTCCTGTTAGGCCTTTAGGGTATGGTGATGCTGTTGCTCAATAAATAAGTCTGCTATTGGGATGAAGCTGTGGCAGTCCTACTAGGAGTACTTATATTCCTAATGGTCAGCAGAAGTGTGAAGGGATTGACAGGTGGAAGTTCTAATCGGCATTCACTTTAGAAAGAACTGGTGTCCAGTGGGAGCTGCAACAGTTTTGTACACACAGCCTCCAAGTGCATGGCCAGGACTGTCATAACATATGGACACAATGGGCACTGCCCGGGGGCTCAGGAGCATAGGGGCCCACGATGTTTCTGATGCCTATGTATGTTTCTGTTTTGCTATCAAAACAGGGGTCCCAGCGCACTACTTTGCCCGGGGGCCTATGATGCTGTTAAGATGGCATCATGTGTCTTGAAATGTGACCATTCTATGTGATGCTGTTCATAGGTATAAGTGGCTTGTCACTCCTCTCTTCAGATAACTACAATGGCTTCCTGTAACCGCATGTATTTATTTCAAATCCTTGAACCTTGCCTACAAAGTAGTCAGTGGGTCTGCACCTATATATATGGAGACCCTTGTGAGGTCCTATGCTTCTTCATAAACACCCAGGTCTGCCATTGAAATAGCGTCTGGTGATTCCTCCTCTGTGTCATATCAAACCTCAGTCCAGACTCTTTTCATGTGTAGCTCATGGCTGGTGGAATGAGCTCTCCACCTCCATTTAAAACTCTTCCTCTCTCAGTATGTTTAAGAAGCATCTGAAGATCCTTATTTGGTAAATTTCTGTCTAAGCGATATCAGTTAGGTTTTGTAAATCTGACCTCTTCACTTGTGGCAATCAATTTTTTACCGTTGTCAAGTAACACTTGTTCCCAAACAGGTCCCTAACTGATGTTACTTGATCATGTTGACCTCTTTTGTAAGACACAGTGTATTACAGCATCTGCTAATCAAATAAATGTAAATGTAAGAGAAAAATGGGCTCAGTGGTTATGTGATTAATGCTGCTTCCTCATCACTCCAGGGACAAGGAGTCTCAGTCTAGGTACATTTTGTGTAGAGTTTTACATGTGTCTGCCTTGTTTTCCCCAGATATTCGGATTTTCTTCAACATCACAAAGATCTGACTGTGTAGACCATCATGAGCGATTATGAATTTGTGCATTAATGTGTCCTATTCAAGGCATCTCTAAGTAGGTCCCTAAATTGTGACAGATGCTCCCTGGAAACTATCCAATACAGTTCAATAAATGGATGAATCAATGAATGAAAAAAAAAACTTCATTATTTGAATGAATATTATAAACTAATATAATTTCTTCATTAATCTATATCTATATATATATCTATATCTATATATCTATATATATATATATATATGGTTGAAATAGTTTACTGTCAAATAAATGCAAAGAGTACACGACACGTGTTTCGCCCTCATTCTGGGCTCATCAGGTGTACACACTCCACTGCACTCCCTCTCGGGAATCGAACCTCGGACGTCAGCGTCAGAGGCGATGCCCCTAACGTTGCGCCACGGCGTGTGGTTCGATTCCCGAGAGGGAGTGCAGTGGAGTGTGTACACCTGATGAGCCCAGAATGAGGGCGAAACACGTGTCGTGTACTCTTTGCATTTATTTGACAGTAAACTATTGCAACCATTCTATGATCTGCTCTTCACAAACTGAGGGCACCGTGGCGGATGTTAGCAGATTGCTGGCCAACCACAAAGCGTTACCTGGTAGGTAACCACCCACACTATCAAATTGTGACACAGACTTCGAATGCCGTGAATGTAATTACCCCGATCTACATGCTGTCAAATAAACGAACCACACGCCGTGGCGCAACGTTATGGGCATCGCCTCTGACGCTGACGTCCGAGGTTCGATTCCCGAGAGGGAGTGCAGTGGAGTGTGTACACCTGATG
Source organism: Erpetoichthys calabaricus (assembly GCF_900747795.2). NCBI lineage: Eukaryota > Metazoa > Chordata > Cladistia > Polypteriformes > Polypteridae > Erpetoichthys > Erpetoichthys calabaricus. The sequence continues at coordinate 144,691,031 of NC_041400.2, read as the reverse complement.
AGCCCAGAATGAGGGCGAAACACGTGTCGTGTACTCTTTGCATTTATTTGACAGTAAACTATTTCAACCATTCTATGATCTGCTCTTCACAAACTGAGGGCACCGTGGCGGATGTTAGCAGATTGCTGGCCAACCACAAAGCGTTACCTGGTAGGTAACCACCCACACTATCAAATTGTGACACAGACTTCGAATGCCGTGAATGTAATTACCCCGATCTACATGCTGTCAAATAAACGAATCACACGCCGTGGCGCAACGTTAGGGGCATCGCCTCTGACGCTGACGTCCGAGGTTCGATTCCCGAGAGGGAGTGCAGTGGAGTGTGTACACCTGATGAGCCCAGAATGAGGGCGAAACACGTGTCGTGTACTCTTTGCATTTATTTGACAGTAAACTATTTCAACCATTCTATGATCTGCTCTTCACAAACTGAGGGCACCGTGGCGGATGTTAGCAGATTGCTGGCCAACCACAAAGCGTTACCTGGTAGGTAACCACCCACACTATCAGATTGTGACACAGACTTCGAATGCCGTGAATATATATATATATATATGAAAGCCAACATCTGTCTGTCTGTCTCTATGTCTGTCTGCTTTTCTACTTAACTACTTAACGGATTTAAATCAGTTTTTTTTTCTACAATTTGCTTGAACATTCTGGTTGATTTTGCGACTTCTCTTATCGCGCTAAAAATCATTGTTTGCTTGCAGGAACAATTTATTCACGCTAATCCGAGACAGAGGTTGCAGGCCGAGGGGAGAAGGAAGTGTGACGTCAGGAGTAGTGAGCCAGGCGGGGCCCTCCTCACTCATGCGCCACACTCTGTTCGAGTCCGTCCACCTCTCGCCACATGTTGGAGCGTACCTTGCCTCCGCTTAGCTAGCAATACCTGTTTGTTCAACAGACATTATCATCTAGAGATTGTTAAGGAGTAACATTTAACGTTTTTGAGAGAGAGATCAGAGCTATGTGTGTTTTAGAGGTTAGCTTCTGATTGCCTGAGATATCATGCCCACGTGCTTTTCTCGTCACATGGGGGACATTCTCCCGTCAGAGCTGAACACAATCAGATACAGTGCCAACGTTTGATGTTGAAGCGTACCTACCTTCCTCTTAGCCAGAATTACATCTTTTTTATATTTTAATTGATTTTTAAAGTTTGTCCTGTTTCACTATTACATGGGTGCAGCTTTGGGTTTACAGCTAGTTTTAAATAAAATTTACTTGACAAGATTTCTTAAAAAAAGCTTAGCAATCCCAATTACAAATATTTTGATACATCAATAAATCTTATAATAACGAAAACAAGAATTAATGACTTGATATAAAAACATTCCTAATAATTTCTCCTAACAGAGTTCTAACTGTATGTCCATGGCAATAGCCTTTCTATGTTCAGTCCCATATTTCTAGAACCTTTGTGAACTATCTAAAAAGAACCCAGTTGCATACAGAGGGACCAAGACCTTTCTCACAGTTCAAGCCAGATCTCTGGAGAGATACCGGTTCCAGTCCATGTTCCCTATCATGTCTGCTTCAGTGTTCACCTCACTGTGACTCTTTTAAGATAGGCAACAACAGTCTGTCTCTATCTTTATTATTCTGAATGCAAATTTACTTCATCATGCAGTGTCAAAACTTGGATACCGTTCAAAGCTAAATGTTAAAGGTGTGATGACTCCTTGCCAATGCTTACTTTGTTTCTAGCTTCTGTAACTGTTTTCCTGAAGATCATTTTCTTTTCATTAAAACCCAGCATGAAGATCCATATTACACTCTATTACATAATCATCACAAACGTGTTTCAAAATATATAAAGCATGGGCCCAAACAATGAGTATCCATCTTAAAACTATGTATAGATCATTCCCTTTTCTAACAAGCTTATTCAGTTTTGGGTCTCATACAAGTAAGGAACCAATCTTGGTCAGGGTGCCAGCACATCAAAGGGTACACTCACGCATGCACCCACACTCACCTACCACCAATCTGGAATCACCAATTAACCTAACAAGCACATCCGTGGGAGGTGAGAGAAAAAGTGATGCAGACTCAAGGAGAGCATGCATATGGCTGTTTTACAAATCATATTCTAAAATATTTTGACACATCTTTGTATAATGCAGCAACAAATTTACAGTACCTTCAGCTTGAACTCTTCCTTGCTTTTACATTAACACTGTCCTTTTAGAGTATCCTGTACCCAACGTTCTCAGACATTTTAAATGCTGTAAATGCTTTGCTTTAATCAGTTTTCGTGCTCTCATGATGAGCTTTGGGAGGTGACTCTTTCAGCTTGCTGCGTATATAAAGACTGTGCATTATACCAAAAAATGCATTTTAGTGTTTTTAAGCATTTGAAAAAATATAATTTACTTAGACTCATGCATACGTTTTCCAACACGCTTTCTCAAACATGGATGGATGGGTGAATAAATGCTTTGTGAAATGTGCCATGTCACATAAATATAGTAAAGACAGCTCTAAAATGAGAAGAGAGGGCAAGGTCACTTTCAGGGATCCTCATAATGAGGGTGTCATTCAGGACACCATGAAGAATGCTGTTTCGATTAGGAGCAAAATGACCTCAGCTAGAGGGAGGACACAAACCAGGAGCTGGATGATGAATTAGGAAATTAACTCTCCAGTTGCCTCCATGCCATATTTGCCACTATGTAAATATCTTAATAACAGTTCAGAAAAGCTCTGTGACTGAAAACAATGTGATTCAGCATGTTAGACGTGGATGGTAATTAATCTTTTGCAAATGAAAATTTATGAGAAACAACTTTTAACATATTTGTAATGTAAACTGTTCATAATTAAAGTTCACCAGTCTCATTGGCATGTTAGAAGTAAGATGTTAGAGGTTGACTGGGAAAAAGTGGTTATGTTCTGCTGATATAAGCTGAGAAAAATTTGTGATGCAACATCAGAAATGGAGAGTAAAGCAGAAATGACTCTGTTGACTGCTCCGGAGGTATCTGTTTTTTGTTTTATACTTAAGTAACTGTAGTACTAGGGTGTTGTACCGTGTTAGCCATTATGAATGTAGAGAGAAGTCAAGCAAAATGACACCTTTTATTGGCTAACTAAAAAGATTACAATATGCAAGCTTTCGAGGCAACTCATGCCCCTTCTTCAGGCAAGATAACTGTATAATGCTTTGAAGGTTCCCAGCCGATATCACTATACATCACCACCGAAGGTGGTGTATGTGAGTCGGACAGCAGGTCAACCTCAAAAGGTCCTGCGATACTGTTATGATAACTAATATAACTTGCACAATCTCAGCACAGTAACCGTGAGAAAATGACAAGGTGAAAATAACTGCATGAGATCAATCTTATATATAAAAAAACTATACAAACATAAATGGCAGCAACCAAATTTGTGAACGCACCTCCCTCACCCCACATCCCCCCAAACACAGTATGTAAATAACTTGAAAGAAAAAAAAAACCCTTGCCCCAGACAAACCCCAAAATCCAGGCAGTTTCCAGACACTTATGATATTATTAGTCCATTTTCCTTGTTCTCTTTTTTTCCCCAGAGTCTCCAAACACGCTACCCCAGATAAGCAAGGATCACTCTTATCTCACCCACTTTAATATCTCCTGACTGTCCCATCCATTTATACTTTAGAGTGAGTCGGCTGGCAAAGTCTTTGAGATGGCCACCTCCTTAAGCAAGTGAGGCAATCCTTTCTCTGACCATGGATAATCAACGTTTGCCGCTTTTTTGTCCCGTTTATCAGTATGTGTTGAAAACCTTTTGTCTTGTCTTTCGCGGTCTTTTTTAACTGTATCCTGGCATCCTTTCTCCATGACAATCCTTGGAAACCACAACAACAGACCACGTGCCCCCCCAAGGTCTTCTTTACGACCATCTGCCCAATGTGTCTGATTCCCCCCCTCCACCATATTAAGGGTGCATAGGCAGCTACAGGGTTGATATTGAGGATGGCTAAGAGAAAAGCAAATCATATAGCATTTATGTGGCAGTGCCATAACTGGGCTACATGGCCATGCAGTGGTTAGCACTGTTGTCTCACAGCTCTAAGGGCTGCTCATTTTCTGTGAAGCTGATGGTATCTCCTTACATCTACGTGGGTTTTCTCTCTCACCTCATATGTAGCCATTTTAAGATGATTGATGGGTATAAATTGGCCCTGAACATATGAGTGTGCTCTATGGGGGGTGGCCTACCATGAACCTATGCTGGAAAAAGCAGGTTTGGATATTGAATAAATGAAAAACAAAAATTGTTTAGGAATTGAAAATGCTGAGGTAGAAATTTACTTTGAATTGAAAAGAGTGATGCAATGCAAGAACAAGGAATATGCTGAAGCATGAAGAGGTAGAACCTGATCTCATTTCATTTTTGACAGGACAGCACTACATACCTATTGAAATAATTGGGATGTCTGGTCTGATTAGCAATGGTATTACAGATCGGCAAGGTTGCAGAAAACAGAGACAGAGCCAAGCAACAGCTTTAAAAGAAAAATACAGACACAGTCATGGGTGGCATGTGTTGTCCTCTCAATCTAGGAAGAGAGACACTGCCAAGGAACGTGAATCTCTGCAGATATTTTAAGTCCTCTGGAAAGCCACTAGGCAGGGGCACTAGACTAAAAGGGAAACATAGTGAAAGAAATGCAAGCAGGGAAGCAGAATGATGGTTTCCCCTAGGATACTAAGGTGCAGAAGTCCCTCTGATAGAGCATTAACACACAAGCTGCCTTTAAGCCCTGGTCCTTTAAGGACAACAAAGGTGCTGAGGTACAGGGACTGCAGGGCCACTGGAAGGAGTTCTAACTTGGGTGGCCACCACTGACCCCAGAAGTAAATCCAAGACATGGCCTAAAGTGTCTATGAGACTAGACCTAAAGCTACCTAACTGAATGAGGAGTTGGGAGGTGATTAGGAACAAACCCTTGGTTTGTGAAATGAAGAGTGATCAAGGTTTAAAGTAATGGGCATATGGGGAATAGAAGAGTGTTTTTATTGCAGTATTGTATTTGGAAGTGGACCTGCCTCCCTTCTAAAGTAATCAGTTAGGGTGGAGATATTTAACATCAAGTTACATTTTAAAGGTCACTAAACTCTTATTGCTTAATACACTGCTTGGTACCTTATATCGTGTGTCTATGGTTCTCTGTGTAATGAATAATTTCTTAATGTTTGTGTAAAATTTACCCTTAACAAATTTCCAACTGTGTCCATTTGTTCTTGATGAACTCATTTTAAAGTAACAGTCTCGATTCACTGGACTAATTCCCTTTGGAATTTTAAACACTTCATTCATGACACCTCTTAATCTTCTTTTGCTTAAACTAAAAAGCATCAGCTCTTTTAATCTTTCCTCATAATTCATCCCCTGTAGCCCTGGAATAAGACTAGTCTCTCTTCTCTGGACTATTTCAAGTGATGCTGTGTCATTTTTGTAACCTAGAGGCCAAAACTGTACACAGTACTCCAGGTAAGGCCTCACCGGTGCATTATAACCTACTTGGACTTGTACTCTACCCATCATGCTATATAACCTAACATTCTGTTAGCCTTCTTAATGGTTTCTGAACACAGTCTGGAAGTTGAGAGTGATGAATACACTACAACACTTAAATCCTTCTCATAAGGTGTATTTTCAATTTTCAGACCTCTCCATCGTGTATTCAAACCTACTTTTTACTTCCTATACGTAATACTTTATTTTTACAGTAGTTACATTACACTTCATCTGCCACAAATCTACCCAAGCTTGTATGCTGTTGAAGTCCCTCTGTAATGATTCAAAGGATTCTAGATTACCTGCCAATCCATCTAGCTTGGTTATCATCTGTAAACTTAACCAGCTTGTTACTTACAGTATATACAGTTAGGTCCATAAATATTTGGACAGAGACAACTTTTTTCTAATTTTGGTTCTGTACATTACCACAATGAATTTTAAATGAAACAACTCAGATGCAGTTAAAGTGCAGACTTTCAGCTTTAATTCAGTGGGGTGAACAAAACGATTGCATAAAAATATGAGGCAACTAAAGCATTTTTTTAACACAATCCCTTCATTTCAGGGGCTCAAAAGTAATTGGACAATTGACTCAAAGGCTATTTCATGGGCAGGTGTGGGCAAGTCCGTCGTTATGTCATTATCAATTAAGCAGATGAAAGGCCTAGAGTTGATTTGAGGTGTGGTGCTTGCATGTGGAAGATTGTGCTCTGAACAGACAACGTGCGGTCAAAGGAGCTCTCCATGCAGGTGAAAGAAGCCATCCTTAAGCTGCGAAAACAGAAAAAACCCAGCCGAGAAATTGCCACAATATTACGAGTGGAAAAATCTACAGTTTGGTACATCCTGAGAAAGAAAGCAAGCACTGGTGAACTCAGCAACACAAAAAGACCTGGACGTCCACGGAAGACAACAATGGTGGATGATCGCAGAATCATTTCCATGGTGAAGAGAAACCCCTTCACAACAGCCAACCAAGTGAACAACACTCTCCAGGGGGTAGGCGTATCAATATCCAAGTCTACCATAAAGAGAAGACTACATGAAAGTAAATACAGAGGGTGCACTGCAAGGTGCAACCCACTCATAAGCCTCAAGAATAGAATGGCTAGATTGGACTTTGCTAAAGAACATCTAAAAAAGCCAGCACAGTTCTGGAAAAACATTCTTTGGACAGATGAAACCAAGATCAACCTCTACCAGAATGATGGCAAGAAAAAAGTATGGAGAAGGCGTGGAACAGCTCATTATCCAAAGCATACCACATCATCTGTAAAACACGGTGGAGGCAGTGTGATGGCTTGGGCGTGCATGGCTGCCAGTGGCACTGGGACACTAGTGTTTATTGATGATGTGACACAGGACAGAAGCAGCCGAATGAATTCTGAGGTGTTCAGAGACATACTGTCTGCTCAAATCCAGCTAAATGCAGTCAAATGTACAGAACCAAAATTAGAAAAAAGTTGTCTCTGTCCAAATATTTATGGACCTAATTGTACCTATCCAAATCATTTAAATAAATTAAAATGTGGAGTAGCCTGAGCACTGACTCTGTGGAGCACCACTCTTGACATTAGCCAGTTCTGATGAGGTTCCTTGCGTCATAACCCACCGCTTCCTGTGTCTGAGCCATTTATGCGCCCATCTACACATAACACTCTGAACTCCCACTTCTTTTAGTTTGATGCCCAACCTTCTATGTTGCACCTTATCAAATGCTTTCTGAGAGTCAAGATAATAATATAATATGTTCCAATTTGATCATATCCTTTTTTTGCTTCCTCATAGAATTTGAGAATTTTGATAAAAAATGACTTCCTTCTTCTGAACCCATGCTTACTGTTCAGTAAAACTCCTGTTCTTGTCATGTGTTGCCCGGAATTTTCCATAATAATTCCTTCTATTAATTTACCTATGATATTCGTTAAGCTTACTGGCCTATAGTTGTATGGATCAGCCCGGTCACCCTTTTTATATATTGAGATCAATTTTTCTGTTTTTCCAGTCTTTTGGAATGTTTCTAGTGTGCAGTGACCTCAGAAATAACTTGACAATAAATATTATCTGGTCCAGGTGCTTTATTTGATTTCAGCCTATTTCATCTGTGCAGTACTTCTCCCTCTGCAATTTCCAAATTAATTAGTACATCCTTAGTAGTCCCATTTACCACTGGGAGGTTATCCACTTCCTCACATGTGCAAACCTCAGAAAACTGCGAGTTTAGAGCATCCGCTGTTTCACTGTCTGTATTTTTAATTCCCCTTTACTATTCCTGATGCATTTCACCTCCTCCTTGATTTGACTAGAATACTAAAATTATCTCTTTGGGTCATCTTTCACCTTATCTGCTATATTCCTTTATTAACTGCTTTTTAGCCTCCCTACTATCCTCCTTAGTGGTTGCCCTCATTTTCTCATACAGCCTACAATTCACATTGGACCTAATAATATTATAAACATTATGCAGCTGTTTTTGCTTTGCAGCTCCTTTTTCAACTCTTTATTAATTTCTTTTTTTTATTTCCTACTAATTCCAAGTTTAGGTATGTACCTGTCCTACATTACATGCACTTAAAAGCTTATCCCAGGCTATCCACTTTAGACTTTGCTGCATCTGTTCAAAGTTTGTCCTGCCAAAGTTAAACTTAACAGTTTTAGTCATAGAATCCGCACTCTTCCTAAACACTGAGAATTGTATTATACAGTATTATAGTCACTTGACCCTAGTGGTTCAATAACCTCTACACCCTCAGTTTTATTCTGATTATTATAAAATACTAAACCTGAGACAGGCTTTCCCCGAGTTTGTGCTTTAACAAAATGTGTTAAAATAACAGTCACTGATTACTTTTAAAAACTCCTGCTGTTGTGCTCAGCTACTTGCAAGATTATCCCAGTTAATATTCTGGTAATTAAATCCCCCTATGGCTATAATATTCCCCTTATGGCGGGTGGCCGGGTCCCATGCCTGACCAGGACGCCCCTTCTACTTATGTTCTGGGGGAGCAGCCATGGGCTCCTCAGTACCTCCCCGAGGACGCTTGATGGCAGCCTCCCTGGCTGATGATGGTACCTCAGTTTCCCGCAGGGTTCCATGGGAGATGTAGTTCTCCACAACCCTGTGGCGATCTGGGGTGGCCGCCAGGGTGTGCTACATGGATCCCGGAGCCAACCTGGACAACTCTGCAATTAGCAGAAGTGCAATTAGCAACAGGTGATCAAGCACCTGGAGCACTTCCGGGTGGGCTATTAAAAGAGCCAGAATCGGGGGGAAGAGGACAAGGTTGCACAGGAGAAGTGGTGGTGCCAAGGTGGAGAGTTGTGTTGTTTGTATTAAGTGCTTTTGGGACTGTGTTGTGGTTGTGGGGTTCACGGGGAAGACATGCCCTCCAGCTGAAAAAAATAAAGTCTGTGTATGGATTTTACATGTGCCTCTGTGTCAGTCTGTGTTGGGTTGGGTGCTATATAGCGCCTTTATCACATACTGTTTACTTGCAATTTTAATATTACTAACAAGATGTGTGTTGAAATTGCTGTCTGCGTTGGGCAGTCATTAACATGCTCCTAATGACAAGGCCTCTTTCCCTTATGTTTTCCAGATACAGCCAGATGTCCTTACTAAGATGAGGTTCATCGTCTAATTGAAGGGGACCTGTGTTTAAATTATATTTGACACAAACATCAAACCCACTGCTCTCCTTTTCTGTTCTGTTTATCTTTCCTAATAAATGTGTATCTCTCTATGTTATAGTCAGTCCCCATCTATTTTTTTTTATTTAGTCAGGTTTCTTTTATTGCTAAAATATCATAATTATACTCAGCTACATACAACTCCAACTCAGTTCTTTTATTTTTGATACTTCTAGCACTAAGGCGAGCTATTTTTAATGTGTTATTTATTTTACTTTTACTCTTAAACTTTGGGTTAGAATTTCTTTGGGTTTCTCTTTATCTCTTTGGGACTACTATATATGAAAGTTGCCTTTTCAGGGCTTGTTACTTACCGTCAACAGAATGTTTTAATGTTACTTTATAATATCATAAAGCATGGTCTTCATGAAAAGTCAAGTAAAATCTGATGACTGAAAAAGAAAAACACCCTTCTTTTGTGATTCTGGCAAAATCTTCCGACCTTAGGTAAACAATTTTTAATTTAAGCAAATTTAAACCATTATGAAAGAATGTAAGAATATAAGAAGTTTGACTAAAGAGAAGAGGCCATTCACTCTACCAAGCTTGTGTGGTTAGCTAATAGATACATTGTCCCAATAGCTCATCCAGATTTTTTTAAATGTTGTCAAGGTTTTCACTACCCCTGGAATCCTGGAACAACAATTTCAACTGTTGAATTACAACTTGTAATTCCATGTATTTAATGGAGTGGCTTGTCCATGCCCCCACTTAGTACTTCAGTAAAAACTTCTCTCTTTCTTCTCCTATTATTTTCTCTCTCTCTAAACAGTGGTTTTGCTTCCTCTTACTCACGTCCTACAATGACACTCAAGGAAGTGGCTTTAAAACCCCATTTTCTACAGGGTAACCAAGAGTGGCTGTATGCTATCATTTTCTTTGATGATTTTGCACTGATGCTTTAATTGTTCATCCCCCACCATGCACATCATTTTTAATATAGATACTTTTTTGTATTACTTTGACCTCCTTGCCAGTAGTTCTGCCTTCTTTGACCAACAAAAACCACACCCCAGTGGTATACACAAAATGTTCTAGAGATATAAAGAGTAGGGCAAAGTTCATCCATCCATCCACCCATTATCCAACCCACTATATCCTAATTACAGGGTCATTAATTGAATATTTAATATTTATCATGCAGCAAAGAAGGCTTGTCTAATATTACACTGTTGCTTATTATGATGCACGTATGCTCTAATTACTAAGTAATTAAAAAAGATTCATAAGATCAAGCCATTCAGACCAATAAAGCTCACCAATTGTATCCACATAATTTCTCACAAACTACCACTGAGATTTTTGAAGCTCCCAAAAGTCCTTCTCTCTACAACACTACTTGGTAATTTATTCCATGTGCCTATAGTTCTCTGTGTGAAATAAAAGGTTCTAACAATTCTGTGAAATTTGCCTTTAACTGTGCCCACAGGTTTTTATTGATGTCATACTTACTTGTATACAAAGTATAGAGGAAAGTATTGTAATAATCAAAGATTCGATGTCGAGATTTTGATGAATCTCGTCATTTTAGACTTCCCTGACTTTCTTGTATATGAAGTGTAGGGAAAGTATTGAAGTCCTCCAAAAATTCCATTTTGAGATTTTGATGAATCTTGATGTTTTAGACCTCCCTAAGTCAGAAAATAGCATTTTTGGAATTATGTCTGTGTGTCTGTCTCTGTGTGTTGTAAGAATAGCGCTATATAGCGCCTGACCCAGCACAGATTGGACACAAGAGGCACGTGTAAAATTAAACAAACTTTCATTTTTCTTCAGCTGGAGGGCACGTCTTCCCCGTGAACCCTCCAGCCACAACACAGTCCCACAAGCACTTAATATAAACAGCACACTCTCTTCTTCATCCTCCACCACTCCTCACCAAGCTTTGTCCTCCTCCCACCCGACTCTGGCCACTGAGTGGTGGTTGCTGGCTCCTTTTATGGTTCACCCGGAAGTGCTCCAAGTGCTTGATCCCTGAATTTTGGCTGCACTTCTGGGTGTGATGAACATGTTGCCCATATGGGCTCAGGAGTCCCAAACACAGCGCCCCCCCCTGGCGGCACCTGTGGGACCCAACAGGGCTGCACCCAACTCCAATTCCCAGGACGCCCTGCGGGAACCCGAGGCACTGTTCCACCCCAGGGAGGCACCCATCTAGTGTCCAGGGGGAGATATTGCAATGTCCATGGCTGCTGTTTATACCTCCCCTGAGCCACAAGAGGGCGGCCACCCTGGTCTGTATGGGGACCACGGGAACAGAGCATTGAAGCTCAACCTTACTGGGGCCCGTGGCCACCACAGGGTGGCGCCCAGAGGATTGGGAGCCCTGGATGTCAGCACTTCCGCCACACCAGGAAGTGCCGCTGGAAGGTTGTCAGAGAGCACCTGGAGCACATCCGGGTGATTATAAAAGAGGCCGCCTTATTCGAGTAGAGAAGCCGGAGTCGGGTGAAAGAGGACGGAGCTTGCGAGGGAGGAGTGGAGGCAGCTGAAGGAAGGAAAAGGACTGAGTATAGTGAGGTGATTTGTGCACTGTGCTGGTGTTGTGTGTTGCACAATAAAGGGTGCATGTTTTGAAGGTTTGGAATCCATGTCTGTCTGTGCCGAGGCTGGTCTTTCACAGTGTGTATGTAAACACGATAACCTGAGTACGCTTTCACGTAGGTAAACTAAATTTTGCATTCAAGTATTAGGTACAAAACGTAGATTTCTATCAACTTTTTGGCTATTTCCATTAACCGGAAGTGGTACTTTATCTTTTATTCATTCAGCTGCAGAGTCCGATTTATTACTTTTATAATAATTTTTATATATATTATTAGTTTGATTTGATTTGTTGTTGATTTTTTTTTAATGTACATAATATAAAAATATAGTCATTGTCTTTTGGTTTACTCCTCAAATATTCATCCTCATATCTGAGTATACAAGAAAGTCTAGGGGAGATCACTCCCGATTTTTTTAAAGTAATTGCCTGGATCCACTCCCTTTAATAATTTTCAAAAGTTCATTCATGTGATTAAACTGAAAAGGTTCAACTCCTTTAATCTTTCTTTATAACGTAACCCTTGTAGCCCTGGAATTAGCCTAGTCACTATTCTCTGGACTTTTTCTAGTGCTGTTATGTCTTTTTTGTAGTCTATAGGCCAAAACTGTATACAGTACTCCAGGTGAGTCCTCACCTGTGCATTTCAATGCTTAACCTTTTTTAAAATGTATTAGAGAGCTTAACCTGCTTTGACTAGTACCCTTCACGTCATGCTATATAACCTAACATTCTGTGAGCCTTCCTAATGGCTTCTGTACAATGTCTAGATGTTGATAGTGACGAGTACACTATGACTCCTAGGTCATTCTCATGAGGACTTTCAAGTGTCAGACATATCATTGTGTACTGAAGTCTGACATTTCTACTTTCTACATGTAATAGCTTACATTTACATTAAATTTCAGTTTTGAGAAGTCAGATTTTAATGTAAGCAACCTAAAAATAACGTGATCCAATTGAAATCAAAAATGCATCAAGACGTCATCCCTGAGATTCAGTTCTTGACTAGAGCAGTTTGATAATAATCTGGGGGTCTTCATCAGCACATTTACAGTATGTACTCAAAGACACTCTGACGCATGCATTTGTAACACTCAAGCCCAGCTCTCTTGTGCTTAATGATGAAGAAAGGCATAGTGAGCAGTCATTCATGCATCAATTTAAGTTTATTAAAAGATTTCATCGGAGCACGTCTCTCCTTCTGCAGCGGTTGCGTCACAACACAAATCATCAGTTTTACTCTGACCTCTGGCTCTATTTTATAGGCTTAATAATAATAAATCCTTGTCCCAAAATAGTTTCTGCAGATTACAGCAATCAATCAGAATTCTGGGAGCCTTAAAACCATTAATGTCATCAGCAGTGATCTAACACTGCAGGAATCCATCTAAATCAGCCATTATTACTGAAAAAGCCCAGAGATAAAGACAGTGTCTCCTAACATAAATCGCCCGTGCTCCTTTTTTCAGGCACTTAGCAGTGGTTTTAATGTAGCCTCCTTATCTAGTTATCATGACATGTGGCCAGCTGAACTGTTTGCTTCCATGCAGTGATCTTAAAATAATTAAGAAAAATTGATATTTCAAGCCATTTATTTCATCACATTTTTTCTCGTGTGCAGTTTTCATTTCATAGACGTTCATGTGCAATGACCACCTTATCACTTTGCTCAGGCAGGCCAAACTATATAAAGAAAGACATAATTGCTTTTGTGTCTGTTTGTTTATTTATGCAGTTGACTGTTTTGGAAAAATAATAAAAGTCATGGTGTAAATTTTCAGACATGTGATAAGTGCAGTGACCTCAGCTGACTTTAGTGAAGGTACACTGACCTGACAGCAGCCAGTCTCATCCCAAGCACAGCTGGCTGTGTTGAGATGGCCCCGTCAGGAATTTTCTAGATTGATTCCTCTCATCGGGATTGCTTAAGCAGTAGCATTTGGGGACATGTGCGCATTCCATTTAAGAGCCAATACTAAAGCGGCTATAAGATCCAAGGGACATCAACTACTGTGTTTCATGGAATGATAGGCTTTCCTCATTTTCATCGTGTTTAAAATAACATAGTTTAGTTCTCTGTAGTACCTTCCACAAAGCAGGAAATAAATCTGGAACGGAGCACAAGTCCATCTAAGTCCCCATTCATGCACACACCCACAAGGGACATTTATGTGTTAAAAACTACAGGTGGTGCCTTTGGGTGGCATTGCTCACTGGAGGAGGCCTCATACAAGGTTAGGCCAATGCATGTCAGCAAAAAGGGCTTGGAAAGGAAGATTTAGGTGTCATCTGACTCATAGAAGTTCTGGATATCTGAAAGGGAAAGTACAACTCAGCAGGGCTATCTTAACAGCATCATAGGCACCTGGGCAAAGCGGTGCACTAGGGTTCCTGTTTTGATTGCAAAACAGAAACATACATAGGCATCAGAAACACCGTGGACCCCTATGCTCCTGGGGCCCCTGGCCAGTGCCCATTTTGCCCATACGTTAAGATGGCTTTGGTACCACCAGATGATCAAATACAGTAGTTTTGAGACTGATCTAAACACTTGTAAGCCCAAAATTTTTCAACAGAATTCTTGTGAGCTCTAATTCACTTTTTGAAATGTTCACAAGGTGTTTTTATGCCACTTGAGTAAAAAAAATTGTTTTATATATGTAAACACTCTTCTCTAGGTGAGTTCATCATTGGCATATTGGATCCTGTTGAGATAAATCTTCATATTGGGGAACAGGCTACAGTCACATGGAGCCAGAATAGGAGAATAGGGTGGATGCAAAATCTAATTCCAGTTACAGTTTGTCTAGAACAGCCTTTGCAAGCCTTAAAGTGTGAGTGGAGACCTTGTTATGCAGCAGAAGGGAGATTGTTGACAGATCTTCTTACCGATTTTCCATAATTGACTGCATTAATGCCAAAGCAAATCATCAAAATGCTGACTAGTTATGTGGGCCTTTTGAATAACATAAATACTATGGCTTACACCCTCAACATCATAAATAAACTGTACACAGATAGATAGATAGATAGATAGATAGATAGATAGATAGATAGATAGATAGATAGATAGATAGATAGATAGATAGATAGATAGATAGATAGATAGATAGATAGATAGATAGATAGATAGATAGATAGATAGATGTGAACTTTATTTGTCCCGAGGGGGGAATTTGGCTTTTTGCAGAATCTCTTTAAATAAGTAAATACATAACTAGACAGATAAATAAATATAAATAAACATACACTATGGTCTGAACTCCACCACAATGACCAAAAAGGTAGAAATCTTAAAACTTCTGACATGGCAGTCACAGTCACAGTGAGGCATTTTCCTTTTTAATAAAATCCCTGTGTGCGTCCAGGTGTCCGTGTGTGTGTGTCTTCTGGTGAAGTGCGCATGCGTGGGGCACGGTGCGATACGTGATATTACTGTCAGAGAAAGTTACAGGCGTTTTACGGAAATACAAACCAGTATTACTGCGAGAGGAAATTAAAGGTACACAATACAGTGACGCATATTACAGCCAAATACAAGCCAGTATTACTGTCAGAGAAAATTAAAGGCATATTACTGACGCACATGCCTGTATTACCACCAGAGAAAATTAAAGGTGTATTACGGACGTACAAGACAGTATTACTGCCACAGAAAATTAAAGACACACAATACACGGCAGCAGCTCACGAAGAATGAGGTCAAGGTCCCTTGCCGTTTAATATAGACTGTTCCTACTAATGTTTATGCACTACTGTTCTAGCACCCGTTATTGTAACGGGCTTAATGAATAGTATAGAAATATTGCTGTTGGCATAAAGGAGCCCCAGTAGTGTTTCTTGACACACTTCTGCTGAATGATTTGTTGGCTGAAAGTTCTCTGTGTTACTCAACAGCATGTTATACTGACAACTACTGTACATTCATTTTACTTATATTTATCTTCCGTGCTGATGTCGTATTTAATATAGAGTATTGTTGTAATGAAAAGGACCACCCAAAATGCTGAAAGCGGGCTGATTTCCACTGTTCACTTTCTTAAACTGTAAGGTTGCTTAGTAAGATCAGCCAATATCACCCACTGAAGTACCCCAAAGTACCTTCCTCTTTTGATATAATCAACTTTAAACAGTCAAATGAATATATACAGTATACTGTATGTACAAAAGACAGTTATTAGGCAATTTTAGCAACAGCAGAAAAATAAAATCATATGTTGTGGTAAATAATCAAGCCTTGACACACAAAGAGGTTTGGGGCAGCCTCCTGAATACTTGAAAATTGGCTGCAAAATTCAAAAAAAGGCTGAGAAAATGGTCTTTACAGACAAGAGTCCAAAACAGAACTTCCTAGGTTAGTAAACATGGCAGATATATAGTGGAACGGCAGGAAGAGGAGGGATCTTGGGACCAGAACCGGAAATTAGATCATCAGGCTGCCACTTCTTGGAAGGTGGAACCAGTAGTGATGTCTTCTGGGGCAGAACCAAGACCAGAACTGGTCTGCGGGGAAATAAGAGAAAGGATTAATGCATTCTGTCACCCCCTGGTCTGATTTGAGCCCTTTAGCTGCCTCCCATACGCACATGTGTGACAAT
Source organism: Erpetoichthys calabaricus (assembly GCF_900747795.2). Lineage (NCBI taxonomy): Eukaryota > Metazoa > Chordata > Cladistia > Polypteriformes > Polypteridae > Erpetoichthys > Erpetoichthys calabaricus. The sequence continues at coordinate 144,674,675 of NC_041400.2, read as the reverse complement.
GTTTAAAAAAAAGAAAAATGTAAAGACAAAAACAGCAATGACCTTTTCCTCCCCAAAACACAATAAACCCTATATACACACCTGAAGAAGAACCCAACTTTGAAAGGCACAGCCACAAGAGCTGTGTTGGCATCAGTACGCACAATCCTGGGACCATCTGCTCCCTTTACTTGCAAACAGTACCGCTGATGTCGAATTTTGTGTTTATTCTTGCGATGGTTAGCACACTAGGGCCACTGCCTCCAAACTCAACACCCATCCTCCGTTTCACCACTGCATAGTTGTTTGTTGCAGAGTATTAATGCACACAATATATGCGTATCATATATTGTATATATGATATATTGTATCATATATATATGCATATATATGATTTGTCGCCATTCTGTGTTCGAACACAGCAGGGGTTGCCCAGTCCAGCACATCGTTACTCACATTCTCAGGCTACACAATGATGCCATTTTCAAACATTTTTTGCACAGTAGTTTTAATGCTACAGCCTGTGAAACTTCATCCATCCATTTTCCAACCCACTGAATCCGAACACAGGGTCACGGGGGTCTGCTGGAGCCAATCCCAGCCAACACAGGGCACAAGGCAGGAACCAATCCCGGGCAGGGTGCCAACCCACCGCAGGACACACACAAACACACCCACACACCAAGCACACACTAGGGCCAATTTAGAATTGCCAATCCACCTAACCTGCATGTCTTTGGACTGTGGGAGGAAACCGGAGCGCCCGGAGGAAACCCACGCAGACACGGGGAGAACATGCAAACTCCACGCAGGGAGGACCCGGGAAGCGAACCCAGGTCCCCAGATCTCCCAACTGCGAGGCAGCAGCGCTACCCACTGCGCCACCGTGCCGCCCCCTGTGAAACTTCATATACATAAATATGGGCCACCCTGTATACAGTGAAATACACACCCCAGCCCCTCCTGACATTCACACAATAGTCCCGAGTTCGAGTTGCCTTATTATAATAATGGGTGGATAAATTGTAGAAGCCGGCCAATGGAAGAATCTGAATATTTAAATGTAAAATGTTTCCACAGTCAGTACTGTGCCATTATTAAAAGAAGAACTTCAATGAGCTCACCTGAGAGAAATGCAGGATTCACACCTCTGGAGATGAACAATGAACTTTGCATATCTAGACAGTCTTTGTAGCCGTGCCTCCTTTCACATGGCCAATGCAAATGCTGACCCATTTTGCTAGTTTACTGGTCTTTTTCCTTCGTTTACTGTCCTCCCTTTTCTTCCAAAAAACAGTGCTATTTATGCAAATCACTTCTGAAAATTAATGCCCAGCATTCAGGGATGCCACTGCCAATCATCTGTCTATTCCCTAAACAGCATGTATGGACTATCTCCTTTGCCCGCACAAGCAGAACAGACAGAAAAGCAGCAAACAAATAAATTTCCTATATGGCATAATGTTGTTGATGTATACTGTGCCAGGTGTCTCCTTGTGAAGGACCTGCTCTGTGTCCAGGGTTAGTTGCTGCCTTGTATCTGATGATGTTGGCATGGGCTGAGGCCTTGTCACCCTGCAATGGATTATGTAAGTTTGATAATAGATGGATAGATGAAGGCATGTAGTTTGTATAACAAACAAAATATAATATTGATGAGCTGGGCATAAGGCAGTTCAGATATGCATGGATATACGGAATGGATTAACAAATAAATAATATGAACATTCAGGTTAAATCAGTTACTGGGGGAAAAACAGCCGGAAGGACCTGTGTGATTGAAAATGAGCAACAAAAAGGAACTAAAAACAACCCCAAGCTTCAAAGTGTGTCACTTCCTCCAAAAGGAAGTTTGTCTGAGATTACTGTACATGCTACACAGCACAAGCTCTGCCATTTGTTCTTGCATGCTGTCCACAAGTTACAAGTATTTGAAGAAAGGTGAACCCACTTTGTAAAAGAATAAAAGTGTATGAAAGTGACAGACCTCGCATTAATGAATACTTGTAACAAAAATGAAATGTGGCTGCACTGGAATGTTTACTAGAGACATCCAAAGTTTATCTTCAGGCATTATTACATCAGGAATACAAAGTTAGAACAATAACCTGAAAGGTATACAATCTGAATAGCCTTGCCAGCATATTCACATTGCATTTAATAATAATAATAATAATTCATTACATTTATATAGCGCTTTTCTCAGTATTCAAAGCGCTATCCACACAGGGAGGAACCAGGATGCAAACCCACAATCTTCCACAGTCTCCTTACTGCAAAGCAGCGGCACTACCACTGCGCCACCTGTGAGGAGCTGGTGTAGAATGAGCAGACATCATTCTGTTTAGCAATTGAAGTCAGCCATGGATAGATATGGAGAGCAGAAGCACAGCAGTAGTGCCAACAGCTCAGTGAAGACAGGCTCAGCGTTTCTTTTATCTCATCAGAACAATACATGATTATGCATTCCCAAAGTATAATTAACCAAAACACTTTCTAATAATGTGATAACTATGATAAACAGTTTTTACAAACAATGTGCATTTTAAAAATTACTTAAACTGGCTAAACAAAGCATAGCATCTTTATAAATATTTCCTGGCAACAACCTATCTGTCTGTATGCAACGTTTGGCTTTCAAATGAGAAACAGTCAAGCTTACCTTAACACCTGTTATAAGTAACTGTTGAAATATCTCTTCTGAGTTTACAGGATGAAATATAGTGCCTTATATAATTGTGATTTTTAGTGAAACAATCAATATATTTGCCTAGAGGTGATATTTGTTATGCTGTGAAGAAACAGACTAAGGTGTGTGTGCTTGTGGTGCGAAAGACAGAGGATAACCAAAGGCAATGTCGCTAGCCAAGTTTTCTAGTGACTTTCAGTCACAGACTTCATTTACATAATCTTAAAGAGTCTGGAGCAGCTGTGGACCACTCCTGTGATTATGTAATTTAACTAACCCAGTGACTTGTTCCAACCAGTTTACTCATCCTACTGTCACCCTTAAGACAAAACTGTGAACTGCCTGATTTTTATTCAAGTTGTAGGGGTGGGCTTTTTCTATGAAAGAGCTGACAACCAAAAGCGCTCAGTGCAATGCATATAATCCAGGTATGAGGAATAAGGAAGGCAGGTGATTTAGACAGAAGTAACTCATCTGTCTGATGTTATGTGTTTTACATACTACCTGAGAATGAGAACAAAAAGGCTGAGATTGTGAGTGGACTCACTGTACCTGGAAACCAGCTTTGTCAGCAGCTTATTATTGGCTGTCAGGAAAAGATGTGAGTTTTTGATACTTTGCAAATGTCAAACTTTGCTGGAAACTCATCATGGAGACATCTAATTTAACATTCCCTGCAATTTCTAGTATTGTAATATAACATCATCACACAGTGAGATCATCCCTTCTGACTTGAAGTTGTGTAATGTGACATCAACTTAGGTGAAGAGATGCACCAAGATGGCAGTGGAAGTAATGAAGTACAGAGACAAGGTTAGAGGTGGTGTAGGGTAATGTAATGGAAGGGGTGTCACCCCAAAGGATACAGAGGGCATTGGAGAGTAGAGGGAAAGAAATTGAGAGGCAACTGGCTAGCTGGTAAACCAGGAAAATGGACATTAAACTGGAGATGATGATGATGATGATGACAACACCTGCAAACCATCATAATGTGACAACATGAAGAACATGGGAGGGCCTCTATTCAAAATTTTATCAATAAAAGGTCATTATTTACAATTTACATTTATTTGCTTGGCAGATACTTTTTTCCAAAGTGATTTACAAAAGAGGTAAACATAATCAAATAACATTAGGTTAGGGCCTGTTTGTTCAGAAAATTTAATAGAATAGGTAACAGTAGTTAATTACCACAATTGAAAAGAAGTGGTAACTAATAATTTACAATCATAGATTATAATCGATTAAACTTAAACAACAAATTAACCAACAATATAAAGGATCACAGAGCAAAGGATTTTTTTTATCAATTAAAGAGATTATCACAGAACACATGGGACTTCAATTGTTTCTTAAATACATTGAGGGAGTCAGCAGTACTGATGGTGATGGGTATCCCATTGCACCAAGTGTGAACTACACAGGAAAAGAATCTGGATTGAGACTTGATACCATGCAGAGGTAGCATCACCAGACGCTGTTCCCTGGTAAGCCTGAGTGGCCAAGAAGGAGTATAGCACCTCACTTGTGTCTCCGTATATACAGGTACTGACTCTTTGATTATTGTTTAGGCAAGTATCAGGGATTTGAACTTAATGCATGCTGCTACAGGGAGCCAATGTAGCAATCTGAAGAGTGGAGTGACATGTGCCTGTCCCAGCTGGTTAAATACAAGATGAGCCACTGCATTCTGGACCATTTCTAGTGGCTTGATAGCACACATGGGTATTCCTGCCAGGAGTGACTTTCAGTAGTTCAGGCACGACAAGAACAAAGCCTGGACAAGAAGTTGTGTGGCGTATTCTGTCAGGTAGGATCTGATCTTGCAGATGTTGCACATCGTGAATCTGCAAGAATTAGGGACAGTAGGAATGTGATCGGAAAATGATAGCTGCTCATCAATCATCACCCCAGGGTTGCAGACTGACCTGGTGGGTGTTAGCAACAGTGAGTCAAGCTGTACAGAGATGGGGAGTTAAACAGACTGGCTGACCGGGATCAAAGAAGGTGGTCTTTCATTCAGGTTGAGATATAAGTTAGAAATGTGGAGACTCTAGCTGATACTGTATTGTTCTTCAGAGGGAATGACAGGCACAGCTGTGTATCATTGGCACAGCACTGATAAGTAAAACCATGTGACTGGATGATTATGCACCTGCAGTCATGTACTGAATCATTGTAGAGCGAATGTTATGATTATGGAGTGAGCTGATTGTGCACGTTGTCAAACCTTTTCTCTAGGCCATCACAAAAAATCTGTAGTCCAACATATGGTCCTGCGTGTGTGTGTTGTGAAATCCTGCCACATAGAACACAATCATGGGAGAGACCTTCAAAATCCTGCACAAAAGATCAGACTGACAGGAAATCCAGCCACCAAACCCCAAAATGTGGCCAAGCCTCCCAAAATCTCGACCAGGGCTCTGGGGATTAGTGTTTAAAATGGCTTCTTCTGAAAAAGTTAAGGAGTCTTAGTCCTACACAGGAACGACACGGAAAGCCCACCAACCAAACAATTCTTAATAATATTCTCAACCAAATATTAATACCAAGAGAGAGAAAAAAAATAAAATCTGTATTTTTGAAAAGAAGATTAAATATCAAAAAGGAAACGAGTGAAAAAAGAAGGCAAAACACATGATTTGCCTAAAATGCAAGACAAACAACAAAATCTAATCCGCAAGACAAATCTCAAAATCCACAAAAATAGAGCAAAACTTTAAAAAAACAGAAAATTCCCAAAGGTGCTCACAAATAAGATTTTTCCATTGCAATTCTCAATGCCAATCTGGAGGACCTGGTCCTCTGCCAGGAATATAAAGGCAATGGATGGTTCTTCAGCTGTACAACACGGTGGCCCTGCACCTGAAATACTAGGATAAGGGGACAGAGCACATAGCTAAATACACCAATACAAAACTGAAAATTCATACATAAATAATTAATAAACACCTTCACAACAGGACAAAAACATAATATGCACAATAAAGACATTTAAATAACAATAAAAAGGACACAATAACAGAAACTACATACTGTATAAGCTATGGTGTCATCACTGGCTAAAGATGACATAGACCTGCCCTTAATTCAAGTTAGGGCCTCTGGATTGGGCCTCACCCTAGGCAGCCTAACTGCTAATGGAAAGGCAGGCTTTGGCCTGTGCAGGCCCAGAAAAAAGGGTAAGGTTTGCTAAAAGTTCTGAAGAACCAGAAAGTCACAAAAAAGGATAAAAGGAAAAGAGTGAAACTTCAGATTCAAACAACTAAATTAGTCACAAACAAGAGAACAAAAGAGAGGATAAGAAAACCAGGGAAAATAAGTAGGACAAAGCTGAACAAAATCAAACAATACAAAATCCAAAAATACTACCTTATTCACAAGCCAGAGGTCAGAACCAGAAAATCCAACAAATACAAAACAAAGCTAGAATCAAAAACTAACCACAAACAATCAATGCTAATGCTGTTCACACTCATCAGCTTCGTCTTAAGTACTGTTGGGGCTGTTACCCCTGCTGGCTAATTAAGTGGCCCACCTCCTTAGGCTCCACAAACAGAAGGCAGGGCAGATACCAAAAACATAAAACTAAATATGGGGCACCGGTCACTCTCTGCATGGAGTTTGTAGATTCCCGTAGTGTCTACGTGGGTGTTTCTCCCACCAGGTAAAGATGGCTGTGTCAACCATGTTTTTTTTTTTGAGAAAATGGATGCATTGGTGGTTAAACTAAGAATTAATGTAAGGTATTAATACATAATTCCAAAAAAATGATCACAGTTAACACAATTAATTCTTTTGATAAAATTGGCATAAAATAATTTACAGATTAGGTACTACTTGCCAATGACACTGAACTGGGTAAGTGGGCTAGAAAATGAAAAACAAATAGAATGGATGGACACCGGTCTACGACAGGAAGGTAGATCTCTCTTCATGTTAATATATGTATCATGAGGGACAGAAGACTTGTTTGCAATCTTCAACTTCTGCAGGAACATGAGCACCTTAAGGAAATGTGTAGCATGTATGTCCAAGGTGGTTGGGCACAGAAATGCAGAACTAGTCCATGGTGTTGTTTCAGTTCTGCTTTACTATATGCTTAACTGAAATGGCATGGTTATGAAGGCAGTTGTAGATTTGTTATTGAGTTATCATTGTATTATAATTGTGAATATGTGTATGAACTCTATACCTATACTCAGTGAAATGCACTTTACAAACACAAACTGAACTGATTTAAATGTTGGTAGTTTACTTGAATGACACACGTTAAGAAAGGATCTCCATTACCCAGCAAGCAGCAAGCAATCGCTGGAATTCTGACCTTTAAGTTGATAAGCAGGTTAGAAAATGAATGAGTAACTGGCTTGGCAAGAGAAACAATCTTTTAACAGAGAGTTAAAAAATGAGATATTAGTGATTATCTGTCCATCCATCCATCCATCCATCCATCCATCCATCCATCCATCCATCCATCCATCCATCCATCCATCCACTATCTTCTTCTTCTTCTTTCGGCCATTCCTGTTAAAGGTTGCCACAGTGAATCATCTTGCTGTCCGCATATTGATTTAGCAAAATTTTATATAGCATGCCCTTCCTGATGTAACCCTCCCCATTTATCCGGACTTGGGACCGGCACAAAGAAACACACTGGTTTGTGCATCCCCTGTGGCTGGGTTATCCATCCATCCACTATCAAACTCACTTAATCCAACTGAGCGTTGCAGATCCATCCCTACAGAACTAGTGCTGGGTTAACCCCAGGAACAAGCCTTGGAAGGAAATACTACATTACACAGCCATGTAAAGGTACTGAGTGGCACACAGGTAGGTAGAGCTTAATGGATTAATTGTTTCACATTTTATGGACGTTTAATGAAAGATTAACTACATAGTGTTTTATTTAATATTAATAGGTGTTATATCAGATAATGGGAACCTGCCTGCAAGTGCATGAAAGTGTTGGCAGATGTGTAAATTATATGTGTGTTTCAATTATGTTTTATTTTTAACACACATAACCAAATTTTCTTCTCTTTAAAGGATTTAAAAAGTTTACTTTTGACCTTTGTTTTTGACCCAAATTAAAACCCAGGCTCATTCTTAAATGCAGGATCCTGTCAAGCCAGGTGACAGCAGCACACGCAAGAAGCTGCAATTACTTGAATTGAAAGGGCATTGCAGTAAGAATGATGGCTGTTCTCTGGACTAATACATCATTAGCCTATGCACAGCCTGTCAAGATTGTTGTTTCAATGACCCGGGGCATCAGATATCCACACATAACCGTACGAAACTGCACAGGCGTCGTGCTTCAAGGTTATGTCATTTTCTTCAATGAATACTGCAAATGGCTTTTGCTTTCTCTGTTTGCAAATGAGCACATTATGCTAAAATGCATGCGCACCATCTCTTGGGCTTTTGTATTGTCTTTCTGTTTAATTGGGATGTTTTGCACATAAAATAATATTAATGATAATATGTTTTATTTATATAGTGTCTTTACAATATTTAAAACCATTGTTTGGTCTTATTATCTAGCACTTATTTCACAACCTCAGCATTAGACACTCACTGACACCTGTTTCTAACACCATGTATTCATGGGTAACATCCCAGGAGACCCTGTTTAAAAAAACAAAAACACTAAACAGGACATTGATTTTGAACATTTCAACTGTCTTATACCACAAAGCCTAAAACTACAGTAAATACCAGTCCAGCCTCGGATCCCAGCCACTTTGGGGATGCACCCTCCACAGCCGCTATTACTGCTTATTCCACTTCAACCCCCTGCTTAAAATGAATGGAATGATTTCTAATACTAAAATTTGAAATAGACATAATTCAATTCAAGGTAAATGAGGACTAGAGCCTGTCCTGGCAACATCAAGATCCAGTCCTGGATAGAATGCCTAGTCACTCACCCACACTCACTGACAAGTTCAAGTTCATTGTCACGTTCACAGAATACAGTGAAAGTCTTTACTTACCTGTGAGACCAAAATGGTGCATTGTTAATCTGTATTTGATTTAACAAGACAGAGCTTGCTCTACAAGTCTTTAAAACATAGCCAAAGAACCAGGCTATCTACATATGGGAGAACATGGTGACCCACCTAGACAATGCCTAGGCTGGTTTTAGTAAAACATGATATTATTTCTTAGACTCGTTTCATTCATTTAAGGGTCACTGGGAACTAAAATATATGGCATCAACAATACAAGCAAAGTGGAAAAGCATCTTGGACTGGATGCCAGTCCATAACAGCGCCCACTCTTGTATTCACTTACAAGGGGTAATTAATCGAAACCACAACTATGGGGTGTGGGATGAAAAATGGAGCAACCAGAGAAAATCCCCATACATCTATAATGAGTACATGCAAACTGCACACAGACAATGGCTACATTCAATATTGGAGCCCTGAATGTAGAAACTGTGCCACCACATCACCAGGTTTGATTACTATCTCTATAAATTAATGAGTCTTCCATGTTGAGTCCTTCAGCCACTCAGATAGATAAAAGCAATTCGCCATTCAGTCGGCCCTTCATGCAGACATGGCCAAAAAGGAATCCAGTGAACTTATTCTGCGCTTATTGCACTTTAATGCTAATGTGTTTTATTTCTGGGTGAAATTTCTGGTTGAGTTATCGTATTATATATTGACAGTCATTGCTGGTCTGGACAAATGAAAACACAACTCATGGTTTCCAGATTTGCTTTTATTTTTTTGTTCCCAACCACTCCAGTGCAGTCGACTAGGACAGGGCAAAATCAAACTGTGACTGTGTAATTTAAAATGCACGCATGTTCACAGGCCCTCTCTGTGTGGAGTTTGCATGTTCTCCCCATGTATGTGTGGGTTTCCACCCACTGTCCATAGACATGCAGTTTAAGTGGATTGGTGATACTAAATTTTTTTTTTGCTTTTTTTCGGGGGATTTTATTGATTTTATTAAAATCATATAACATTCCATACAAATAAGTCAAGTTTTACAAGACTTGGTTTGAAACAAATCAACCCCCACCCATGAGAAAGAGAGCAAGGCCAGCAGAGTTAAACTTTAAGCTAGTAAAAATAAGTAAACAAATAATTTAACAAATGAATAAAGATAAATAGAGTAAAAAAAGAGGGGAGAGAATCTGCCTCCTCAATTTAAATGCTGTCACACACGTGCGACTAGGAAGATGTTGTATGGACCAAGCAAAGGTAATTCCACGCCAGGCCAGGGGGTGGCGGGGTGCACTAAACCTTCTCCTGTTATCTCTATAGACCAGCCGCGGGAAAACCTGTCTGATTTTAAAACAGATGAAGTCACTTCTGGTTCCGGCACCCAGAAGAACATCACTTCCGGTTCTGGCACCTAAAAGATGATCACTTCCAGCACCTACTCTGACTATTGAAGAACATCACTTCTGGTTCCCTTACATCACTTCCTGTCACAAAACATTGACAGTTCTGCTTTGGACTCGATATAGAGAACATCTCTGTATTCAAACAAGAATGTTTTGCAGCCAGGAATAATATACGGGTGGCTGCCCCAGACCTTTTTAAGTGTGTCGAGCCTATTCCTTTTACAATGCTTATTCTAAAATGTTATTGATTAGTTCCTGCCAGGTTTTGAAAAAGTTTTGAACAGATCCTCTATGTGAGAATTTGATTTTTTCCAATTTCAAATAGTATATAACATCAGTTACCAAGTGACTTAACAGAGGAGAGTTAGGATTCTAAATTTGGGATGCTAAAATTGACCCGTGTGTGTGTGTGTGTGTGTGCATGTGTGTGTCTGTGTTTGCCCTGCGATGGACTGGCACCCAGTCCAGAGTTTGTTCTTGCCTTGTGTCCTATGCTAGCTGGGATAGGCTCCAGCTCCCCCTGTGACCCTGGTCTGGATTAAGCTGGTTAAATAATGACATGACATGACAAACACTCACATATGGAGGAATATTTTAATATATCAATAAATACAGTAATGTACTGTGAAATGTTATAATAAATAATACAAAATGGCATATGACCACAAATAACTCAATGTGTCAGACCCTTTATTTCATTGACACACCTGATGCAACATGAAAGATGCCTTGAAACATTAAAGGGCCTCGTGATTGGTTAAAAAAGTCAAAGAGAACCACCTCTAGTAACAAAAATCAAGCTGTGAACCACAAGATTCCCAAAGTGAGTGAAGTGCATGCTTAGAGTTATGACATTGCATGTCCATGGTGAACACAAGTGCAGGAACAGGGTGACTAGAATTACTGCACAAAGCAGCTCCTTTAATTCAAGAAGAGTGGAATTCATCATCCTCTCTGGAGTGTGCATCTGAAGTGTCACCTGTAAATGTGGCACTTGATGGCCAGAGATTTATGTCCAGCCTACTGATGATTCACAAATCAAAAAATAGTTCTCACTATAGTCCACCCTCTCAAAGTTGATGGATGAAAAAGACTGTGCAGCGTCACTGAAATGAAGAAATCATTTAATACATGTTTTGTTTTTGTCTGATATATACTTTTATACACACACACACACATATATGTAACATACTGTATATACACATTCATTATCAATCTAGTATAGTCCACTTTAGAATTACAGAGACCAAAGGCTTCCAGGTGTAATCCAGGAACCAGCCAAGGATGCGATGTCAGTATATTGCAGGGCCCTCTTGCCCCCACACTTATTCATTCATCCATCATCAACTTAATTGAGAATATTGCAATAATTGTGATAAAAGCAGCCCAACATAGTTGGCCATCCTATTCACCAAGATTCCCCAAATGATCTGAAAGTCTCTAAAATCATATTCTCCACTGGAATATTTATTTTTGCTTTACTAGCACATAAACTGAAGTCTATCCTGACTATATGAGGTGCTAGGTAGGTGCAAGCCCTGGACAGGGCAGAGGAGTAGTCTGCCAATGGGCACACTCATATCTAAAGCCAGTTCAGTCAACCTAACCAGGATCTGTTTGGGATGTAGGGTAAAACTGGAATTCTAGAGGAAAAACCCACATTGACACAGGGAGGAGAAGAAGAAGAAGAAAGCATTGCATTTATATACTGTAGTGTGTTTCAAGGCACTCAAAGCACTTTACATAGAGAGGGGTGAGCCACGTTAACCACCACCAATGTGCAGCATCCTCCTGGATGATGCAATGGTAGCCATTTTGCACCAGTACGCTCACCACACGTTAGCTGTTAGGGGGTGAAGGGGTGAGAGATAGTTAGCTAACTAGAGACTGAGCGTGCTTAGAAGGCCAGAATAACCAGGCCACAATGGGCAATTTAAACAGGAAATTAGGAAACATCCTACACTTTACAAAAGATTCCCAGGGATCTTTTAGGATGGGGGTGGGCAATGTTGGTCTTGGGGGGCTGCAGTGGCTGCAGGTTTTTGTTCCAACTCAGTTGCTTAATGAGAAGTCAATAATTGCTGACAAAGAACATATTGCTCAAGTGACATTTTGATGCTTCATTTTAGTGGTCTCACTTATTAAGGTTCCCCACCCTTAATTGTTTATTTCAGTCTTATACAGCTGCATTCGCTGTTTTTAATGGCTCCTTATTAGCAATAAGATGCAGATGACAAAGGAGCCAGCAGTTCTCCATCTAACTAGTTTCCATTTACACCTGTGTGGATTCATTGTACACTATCTATATATATAAAATCCCTATGTGCGTCCAGGTGTCCGTGTGTGGGTGTCTTCTGATGAAGTGCGCATGCGCAGGGCACGGTGCGACGCGTGATATTACTGTCAGAGAAAGTTAGAGGCGTTTTACGGAAATACAAACCAGTATTACTGCGAGAGGAAACTAAAGGTACACAATACAGTGACGCATATTACAGCCACATACAAGCCAGTATTACTGTCAGAGGAGATTAAAGGCATATTACCGACGCGCACGCCTGTATTACCGCCAGAGAAAATTAAAGGTATATTATGGATGTACAAGCCAGCGGATGTACAAGATGGTATCCTTCAATAAGGGCGCGCACAGGCATCCTTCAATAAGGGCAGGCACAAAAAGGCGAGCCTCAAAAGGGCGACCTCAATTGGGCGCAGCGAATAAAGGCGCGCGTAAATAAAGATCTGCACCTTTGTTGCTCTTCACATATTCCAGAGCCATTTGAACTAAATTATCTACGAACGCCTTTATTCGCCGCGCTCAATTGAGGTCGCCCTTTTGAAGCTCGCCTTTTTGTGCGCACCCTTATTGAATAGAGCCGTACAAGACAGTATTACTGTCACAGAAAATTAAAGACACACAATACACGGCAGCAGCCCACGAAGAACGGTCAGCTCAGCAAGTAAACATCAACAAAAGAAAGGCTGAAAGAAAGAAAATACGACCAACAAAAAGAATGAGGTCAAAGTCCCTTGCCATTTAATATAGACTGTTCCTACTAATGTTTATGCACTACTGTTCTAGCGCCCGTTATTGTAACGGGCTAAGTGACTAGTTTGGTTTAATAAAACACTTAAGAAAAAAATGTGAAGGACTGAATATTATCCATTTTAGCCTTCAAAAAAATCTATGATATAAGAACCAAACATTGCAGACTAACAAGACATAAAATTAAATAGGGTCTAAGATTGGGAAAGGATTGGTTTCTAGTTAAGCAATTGGGTTGGAATGAAAACCTGCAGCCACTGCGGCTTTGCCCACCCCTGTTTTAGGACCACAGAGAGTCAGGACCTTGGTTCTATATCTCCTCTGAAGGCACTGAATTTGCAGCACACTGTCCGTGTCAATGCACTGGGGCATTGGGATCCACACTCAGACCACAGAGTAAGCACCCATTAATGGCCTTACCAACACCTCTTCCAGCAGTATCCCCAACTTTTCCTAGATGGTCTCCCATCCAAGTACTGGTCCAGCCCAAACATGCTTAGCTTCAGGTAGATTACCTGGTCTGAAACACATGAGGTATGGCGTCTGGCATGAACACTGCGCTCACTCATAGTGTATTAATTAAGGATTGTTATGCACCATGCCATGGTGTGGCTCTTTATTTCCTTACAGAGGTTTAAAATAACTGATGATGGAATATAAACTGCTCAAAAAATTAAAGGAACACTTTGAAAACACATCATCACTCAATGGGAAAAAAACATGCTGGATATCTATGCTAATATGGACTGGGTAATGTGTTAGGAATGAAATGATGCCAGATCGTTTGATGGGAATGAAAATTATCAAACTACAGAGGGCTGAATTCAAAGACACCCCGAAAATCAAAGTGAAAAAATGATGCGGCAGTCTAGTCCATTTTGCCAAAATTTCATTGCAGCAACTCCAAACTGTACTCAGTAGTAAGTATGGCCCCCACGTGCTTGTATGCATGCCTGACAACATCGGGGCATGCTCCTACTGAGACAACAGATGGTGTCCTGGGGGATCTCCTCCCAGATCTGGACCAGGGCATCACTGAGCTCCTTGACAGTCTGAGGTGCAACCTGGTGGCACCTGATGGACTGAAACATAATGTCCCAGAGGTGTTCTGTTGGATTTAGGTCAGGCGAGTGTGGGGGCCAGTCAATGTATCAATTCCTCCTCAATTCCAAAGTATCAATTCCTTCATCCTCCAGGAACTGCCTGCATACTCTTGCCACATGAGGCCGGGCATGTCGTGCACCAGGAGGAACATAGGACCAACTGCACCAGCATAGGGTCTGACAATGGGTCCAAGAATTTCATCCCGATACTTAATAGCAGTCTAGGTGTCGTTGTCTAGCCTGTAGAGGTCTGTGTGTACCTCCATGGATATGCCTCCATAGATCATCAGTAGCCAGGTTACCATCCAAGGAGTTTTTGCGAAAAAATATTTAGCGCTTCAAATTTTTTACCGATATAGCTGATGGAAATGCTAATTATCGATAAAATGTTGTACATGTCGACATAATATTTTTCCGTTTAATTTTAGCGCATAAATTCCATATCGATACTTCAGATGTCGCAAAAACTACATTGGAAACAGTTTTTGTCGGAAAAAAGGGCTTTAACACAAATAAATGTGTCACATTTTCATCACGTGCAATCAAAACGAGAATGGCGGAGCGGTTCGCATGGTCTGATGAAGAGAGTTTTTTTTTTGATTAAACGTCGTTATTTTGTATTAATTCAAATTTCAGTTTTAATTAAAAACCTTAAGGGAAGCAGGTTAATTCAGTTGTTATCGCACTGTGAAGGGATGTTGAAAGGTAGGCTCACCTGTACAGATCCGATGCTGCAAACACAGCTGCATCATGGGCACTTCCAGGAGTGCCAACGCAAATGTCTTGTATCATGCACCTGTCATCAACAAGGGCCTGGAGAACAATAGATGGCCACCCTTTGCGATTAATGTAATCGCGGTAGCCTTCCGTCGGGGGAAGAATAGGCACATGCGTGCCATCCAGCGCACCGTAAATCTGTGGCACAAGATGCACCAAGGAATTGCGGTATGCAATTTCATTGGCCTCCGCTACAGTTGGAAGTCTGATATAACGGCGCATTAATTTTTCTTTAATAGCAGTGCACACAGCATATACACATCAATGGACGGTAGTTTTACTAACCCCGAAAGTTTCTCCAACTACTCTATACTCGGCGCAGGTTGCCAGCTTGTAAAGGGCGATGGCAATCTGCTTTTGGGTTGGAACCGGTGATCGGTGGCAACCTGTGATGGGCGCAACATCAGGACTGATGAATCCACACAACATCTCAAACGTCGGCCGTGTCATTATAAAATGTTGCAGCCAGAGATTTTCTGTTAAGTGTCTCTCCACCACCTCCTCCCAGAAGGTCTTATTCCGTCATCTCTCCCATACCCGTGGGTTTCGTCGCACTGGGGTACTTTCTTCGAGCTCTAGGGCTATCAGACAAGCAACTGCTTCATTCTGCTGTCGTCTTCGGATATTATGTACAATTCCAATTATTTGTGAAACTGAAATAACAGTAAGCTGGCAAATTTCAAAAAACTGTCTGAATAATCTCTCCATTTCTTTGTTTCTTTGTTTAGTGGAGGGGGTGTAACGTGGAAAACAAAAGGTAGATAATTTGCGACATACACAAAATTATGTATGGAAACGGCTCAAGGGCAGATTTTTTTTGCGATACAACAAAAGTTATGCGACAGTTCGTTTTGGGGGGGATGACGTCATCACGCACACCATTTTATCGATAAAAAGCCAGTTTGATGGAAACAGGCTGGAGACAGCAAATTTCGCACATTTTTTTTACGTATATTCTGTTTGTCGATAACAAAACGTCGCAAAAAACTGGATGGAAACTTAGCTACTGACCCACCACCAAACCGGTCATGCTGAACAATGTTACATGCAGCATAACATTCTCCACAGCTTCTCCAGACCCTTTCACATCTGTCACATGTGCTCAGGGTGAACCTGTTCTCATCTGTGAAAAGCATAGGGCGCCAGTGGTGGACCTGCCAATTCTGGTATTCTATGGCAAATGCCAATCGAGTTCCACGGTGCCAGGCAGTGAGCACAAGGCCCACTAGACGACGTTGGGAGCTCAGGCCACCCTCATGGAATATGTTTCTGATTGTTTGACTAGAGACATTCACACCAGTGGCCTGTTGGAGGTCATTTTGTAGGGCTCTGGCAGTGCTCATCCTGTTACTGGTTGCTCAAAGGAACAGATACCAGTCCTGCTGATAGGTTAAGGACCTTCTACAGCCCTGTCCAGCTCTCCTAGAGTAACTGCCTGTCTCCTGGAATCTACTCCATGCCCTTGAGACTGTGCTGGGAGACACAGCAAACCTTTTGGCAATGGCACTAATTGATGTGCCATCCTGGAGAAGCTGGACTACTTGTGTAACCTCTGTAGGGTCCAGGTATCGCCTCATGCTACCAGTAGTGACACTGACTGTAGCCAAATGCAAAACTAGTGAAAAAACAGTCAGAAAAGATGAGGAGGGAAAACTGTCCGTGGCCTCCACCTGTTAAACTGTACGTGTTTTGGGGGTCGTCTCATTGGTGCCCCTCTAGTGCACCTGTTGTTAATTTCATTAACACCAAAGCAGCTGAAACTGATTAACAACCCCCTCTGCTACTTAACGGATCAGATCAACATCCCAGAAGTTGCATTGACTTGATGCTATACTGTGATTAAAAAGTGTTCCTTTAATTTTTTTGTGCAGTACATATTTATATATCTATACACATCAATATTGGGATTGATGAATCTAAAGTTCAGGTTTCTTTCTGAGGCGAAATTCAGAAAGTGTCAAGAAAAGAGTACCATGTACTAGTATACCATGCTTCTATATGAAAATGAACAAGTGTTCCATCCATCTATTTTCTAAACACAATGATTCAGAGCACGGTCACAAAGAAGCTGGAGCCTATCCCAGCAAGCATTGCGCTCAAGGCAGGAACAATCCCTGGGACACACAGACATCAAGGGCCAAATTAGCGATGCCAGTCCACCTAAACTGCTTGTCTTTGAACTGTGGGAAGAAACCAGAGCACCTGGAAGAAACCCACAAAGGTTTAACATTCAAAATCTACAGTATGCAGGAACATGTTATTTAATTTAAATTTGTCTGCTTTAGATAACCTGGCTTAAACCAATTTGCATTTTTGGGGGTTTGAGCCTATCAGGGCTACACTGTGTGCAAGTCAGGAACTAAAACTGTATGGACTGTCAGTCCATTGCAAAGCCCAGCTATTCACACACCCAGTTTAAAGTTTCCAACTAATCTAATGTACTTATTTTTGTGGATATGAGAGAAAAGTTGGAACATATGGATAAAAACCCATGCAGAAACGGAGTGGATAAGCCAACTCCACATCAACAGAAACAGGCACTGACTTCAAACCCAGAACACACTAGCAGCAGCAGCACTGAACACTGCGCCTGACTCCTGCAGAAATGAAACATGTTACATGAGCGACTTCATTTGCAATTTTTTCCTTTACTGTCATTAATTTGTCCCCAGACCTATGTTGGCTCCTTTCCTTGAATTCAATGTTACTGACACCCTGCAGTCCTCAGGGAACTAAAATGGATGGATGGATGAATTTCTTTCTCATGCAACTGTTTTGAAATCTTTGCATTTGTGCACACACTGCAGACTTGTATTTCATTATTTATATCCATTACCATTTTTCCTTTAATGAAAATGCTATGAATTTTTTTTTTATATGTCAGGAGCAGCATGATAACTTTCAATTTTTAATTCACGTCGCCTCATCACACTTGAAACAGACTGGATTAACAATGTGCATAATCAATACCCAGCCTTCCTAAGGAGCATAGCAATATACTCTTATGCTTTTCATATATTAAACATTAACAGTTAAAACTTTTTTATGGAACATCTGAACATTTTTTCTTTGCCTTCACGATGGAGCCAACTTCTTTTTACTCCACTTTAAACATATCCTATCTGTTGGCACTATGTCTACTCACACATTAACATAAACCGCAACTTGTTTGTGTGAGGGAGGAAGATCAAGTGACTGGAGGAATGACACATAGAGACAGGGAGAATGGCACTCGAGGTGGTTTTAATGTGATATGTTTCCTACAGAGTCTCTTCTCTTTACTTTTTACTTGACCCTATTTTCAAAGATGAGAATATCAATACCGCAATACAAACTTACTTTAATCGTTCATAACATTATTGGCCCTGGTCTTAATGTTATTGCCTCACAGCTCCAACGTCCTTGATATACTACCTGTTTGGAGTTTGCATGTTCTCCCTGTGTCTTGTGTTTTTCTACTTCTACTCATTTTTTACCCAAAGACATGGAAGTTGGTGACTATAAACAAACTCTGGGTAAATATGTTTATGTGGGCACATGAGTGCACCCTGCAATGGACCAGCATCCCATCCAAATTCATTCCCACTTTTTTGCAAAATGCTGCCAGGTTACTCTCTGCTCCCCATGACCTTGAAGTGGAAAAGCATGTTAGAAAATGTATGTACGATCTGCTGATTGGGAGAGCCTCAGACACAAGAGTCCAAGATGTGAGTCCCAGTTATGTCACCATCTGTATGAGGTTCTAACATTATCAACATGCCCACCAGGGTTATCCCTCCCATTTCACAAATATGTTCAAGATTGGTTAATTAGGAACTAAACTGGCACTTGTTTAGGGGTGGTTCCTGCCTTGGGGCATATTACTGCCATGGTTGGTTTTGGGCCTATGTGAGTCTTAATTGGATTAAGCAGGTGTGAGAATATTATGTTAGGTTATGTTATGCTAAAATGGTCCAAAAAAGTGAATAAGCCATGCAATGCACTGATATCCAATCCAGGGATGGTTCCTGCATTATGCCAAATGTTGGTAGCTATAGTCTACGCAGGTTTGAGAATGTAATGCTGTGTTATGTTATGTTATGTTAAAATGCTCCAAAAAAGTGAATACGCCATAACATGGACTGACGTCCAGTCCAGAGTTGGTTCATGCATTATGTCCAATGTTGCTGACTACAGTTTCTGGCCACTTACTCCTTAATTAGATAAGCCTAGTCAGATGATGTATGAATGTTCTTAGTGCATATCCCACTAAGACTAACACTACTGTGTTTGGACATTACCTGTGATGAAATCACCATTCTAATTTCTAGACCTCAAATTATCAAATACTTTACTTTTTTAGATTTTTACGTTTTTGTGTCCACCCAGTCCAATTTGGAATCACCAATTAAGAACATTTAAATCAGTCACTGATCACAGCTAGATGGAGATGAATGCAGAAAGCTCAAACCAAAGTGCCACCCATCGATAAAAACTCCGAATCAAACTCATTTAATAACCAGGGAGATATCTATACCCTATGGATTGATTTCTGAATGTACAGTGCCAATAAAAATATTTTCTTTATTTCTTCTGTTATTTTTGACACTGAATGCTTTCAGGACTTCAACAATAATCTAACATTAAGTAAAAGGCACCTGGGTAAACAAATAACTTACATTTTCTTTATTTATTCTGATGAAAACATAAATGATGTCTCCTCGTGTTGAAAGGTTGGTGTCTGTCAAAACAAGAATAAGCATCCTGCTCTCCTTGAGGCTGCAGATTCTTCTACTGTGAAAGGTCCCACAATGAGCCAGGAGAACTCTCACCCTGAACACAGCTAGAGACAGAGAGATAAAACACGGTCATATTTCATTCAAGGGGAGAGAATGGAAATTAGCTGCACCTCCTTACCGTGACACAAGACATACATATGTATTTGGTAGCCCTGGTGTCTCCAAGGGCTGGCTAACATTGAAAATTATTTAAATTTGTGTGAATAATGGTTGGAGCAATTACAGTGACGGTGGGTTCTCTGCCGTAAGGGGCTTTAGAGGTGCAAATGAAGAGGTAAGCATATCATAATCTGATACACAAAGGTTACAATGCCGACACCATCCTGAGTGTCCCCTCCACCTCTACATCATTTACTGTCAGCCAACATGTATGAATGATGTGATTAAATTACCTCTCACCCCCTACTCCTGCCTTTCATGCAAAAATATCTGAAAGCACTTGTTGTGATGTGGGCATATGAAGAGACGCCAGTAAAAGGTTTTTTAAAGCCTTAATATCATAGCAGCATTCCCGATTACCCTGTCTAAGTTATAATATACCAATACACAAATAAATATCTATGCAAAGTACTTTATGTGTGTGAGTGACACATTACTGTATAGAGAGCCATGCCTTTAACACATTGGTAAAATCTTGCTGGTGTTTACTCAGAAAACACAAAAACAATGACACTACACTGCCAAATTCATTAAAAATAAAAAACCGAAATATCTCATTAACAAATGTTTTCACTTGAAATTTGTCTCACATGCATCCAATTCTTTTGATTATCATTGAGGTGCTTCTACTCCTTGTTTGGTTTCCACTTATGGTCAATTCAATGGATCTGAGATGATTAGAAAGGTACACGCCCGTCAGTTGACAATGAGTATCAGAGCTAACACCAATCCATGAGGTTGAGGAAATGGCCTGCAATCTAGGTTTTATGGTAGAGTAGTCATGTAGTGGCCTTTCCTCAGAAAAAGACACATAAAAGCCTGCTTGGATTTTGCATAAAGGCAAACAAAGAACTCACAGATAGTGACAAACAAGAGGCTTCAGTTCTCAGTACCACATCTCTCTATTATAAAAAAAAATCTTGCGATGGGACGTGATCTTTTGAAGAGAGACAGAGAGACACTTTCACATCCCACGAGATGGACAAGTCACGTCATACTTACAACCTTTGGAAGCAAGTCCTGTGATACACATGCAGAGCAGGTTAGAGATAATGGAAGTAGGAAAATTCAAAAGTCTCAAAAAAATGAGAGTAAAGATTACATTAGCACAAAGAAATGGAAAATATTACTCGTTGAAATAACGGAACTTCGAAAAGAGATCGCATAGTGTTTGAGGATGTCGGGGGAACAAGAAGGTGCTGTACAGGCTTTTAAACAATCGCAGCGGCGCACGAGATTCAGATCACGTGGCACAGCAGGAGCAGCAAGGCAGCAGATGATCGAGCAAAGAGGAGATAAAAAAACAACTGTTATTTGTTTCCCATTGTATCACCGTTTAAGTGGAGTTTCAGGGGAGCAGCTGCGTCTCCTTCAGGTGTGTTCAACCCCCCTCTTCACAATGGTGCGTAGCGCTGGCTTTTAGGCAAGCGAAGCATGCAGGGGGCAAAGCCCCCTAGTCTGGAAGAAACCAGACATCACTCATCACCTCAAATGATGAAGCATGGTGAAGGCAGAATCATGCTATAAGGCTGTATTTCAGTGACAGGGACTGCGAAACTAGTCAGGGTCATGGTAAAGTTGAACGGAGCAAAGTACAGAGATATCCTTAATTGACGCATGTTCCAGAATGATCTAGACCTCAGAAGGAGCTGAAGGTTCACCTTCCCACAGGATAATAACCCTAAGCACAAAGCGAAGACAGCACAGGAGTGGCTTTGGAATAATGGCAATGTTCTTGAATTGCCCAATCAGAGTCAGCACTTGAATCCAATTGAATATCTCCATAGAGACCTGAAAAAAGCTGTCCACCAATGGTCTTCATCCAATTTGTCAGAATTTCTGAGAGCTGTAGAGAACAATGGCAGAAAATTTCCAAATCCATGTGTGTGAAGCTTGTCGCGTCATCCCCAAGAAAACTCCAGGCTGGAATGGCTGCCAAAGGAGTTTTAACTAAGCAAGCGAGTAAAGGGTTTTGAATACTTGTATCAAATGGATAGTTCTAATAATAATATATTAGTAATATATTTGCAAAGATTTCTAAAATCCTGTTTTTGCTTTGTTATTCTCGGGAAATGAGTTTTGCTTGACGTGGAAAAAAAATGAATTTAAATGATTTTAGCCTAAGACTGCAACATAACATAATGTGGAAAAACTTAAGGAGTCTAAATACTTTCTGAATGCGCTGTATATTCAATGAATCAGTTTTCCTTCTGGTCATTTTCATTGTGTTATATATTAATTTTAACTGAAGTGCCAACTTGCTGGAAAGTGATATTTAATAAGTGTAATGTAAATGTAATTTATACATCCATTTACATGACTTACTAATCAAATCCCATTGTTATGTTGTGCTGGAGCTTACCCTGGAAACATCTGGAACCTTCACTGGATTGGATGTCAGTCTATAAGAGCTGAACCATCCATTAAGCCATTATTAAACCTGCTTAATCCAGTTCAGAGTCGTATACACTAGAAAAAGAAACAAGGACGAATGAGGAGAATATGAAGACTGCAAGCAGAAAGTGGGATTCAAGCTCAACAGTTTATAATTTTTTGGCCCACTGTGGCCACTCACTATATCATTCAAAGAACTCAAATTATTGAAACAAAATGCTGTTTATAATATCTATTATTTTCATATAATGTAATGTCCTCAAACCCTAATCTGATTTAAGGTGATGAGGGAGCAGAAACTGTCCAGGCAGCACTGAACGTAAGGCCAGGACAAACCTGAATGTAGTGCCAGTTCATTGTATGCCCCACTCAGGACTAATTTAGAATCAGCTGCAGAGCTAAGACACATGCCTTTAAGATGTGACAGGAAAACCGGAGTACCCAAAGAAAAAGCAGTGGATCTGGGGAGCATATGCAGACTTCACATAGACAGTAAGTATGATGCAGCAATGCTAACCACTACACCAACATGACACCCAATTTCATATAAGGCTACATAAAGTATTAATGGCTAACAATGTTACTCCACATTGAATTCTATTATACCAGTACAATCCTAGGTGATCATAATGAGTCATGGCAACATCTCCATCCCCATTGGGTCCACAACAGTGAGCACTAACATAAATTATTCATTCATTTATTTTCCCAGCCCTACACAAGGTCACTAGTAATATAAATGAAGACCCCAGAAAACTTGTTTTATGCCCAAATAAAAGTGTATTCTCAATGAGGAGCAGATTCATAGCCTAATAAAAAGTAATTTGAGCCTATGGAGTCAGGGAAGGACAAACAAAAGTAGCTGTTCTAATGGCCATTAGGAGGCCTGGAATTGCTGTGCTAAATTAAAGAGAAACACTAACGATAGATGTATAAGCATATTCAATATTCAGCTAATTGAACATTATGTTTCATAATAATTACACTCCCTGTGATCTGAGGTTAGAAAGGGGTCAAAAACAGAGGCTGCCACCTGAAAGAACTTGCTGGCCAGTTTCTCTACTGCACTCATTTAGAAGA
Organism: Erpetoichthys calabaricus; assembly: GCF_900747795.2. NCBI lineage: Eukaryota > Metazoa > Chordata > Cladistia > Polypteriformes > Polypteridae > Erpetoichthys > Erpetoichthys calabaricus. Next base: position 144,651,304 of record NC_041400.2, on the reverse strand, counting down.
AGTCAACCAGCTGACGCATTGTCATCATCTGTCACTCATAGTGACCATGATTGTTTGTCAAATATATATATTTATTTAATTCTTGAGTTTGACTGCAGCACCTAATGATGGTTGAAGGATAATTCTGATGTGTCTGCATCTGGCGGTTCAGCATCCTGGATTGACAGGGAATGAACGAGGCTGAAAATGACACTGTAAGCTCGATTAACTGTAGCGTTAAATCCTGGAAGCTTTAGAAAATCCACACAATGGGAATAGCCTGCAGTGGAATTAAAAGCAGCAGTGTGGGGTTCTATTAAGATTTTAGGTGATATGGCGTGATTTAAAACTGTATAGAAACACAATGTTTGGTGTAGTCTTAAACTTGAACGTACAGTACACCTTATGAGAGGACTTAAGAGTTGGAGAGGACCCATTGCTAAACATAACTGTACAGTGCGCATAACTGATTAATAAGGCTAATAGGATGCAGGGCTACAGAGCACGCTATTAGCAGAAGGAGGATATGATTCAGCTATACAATACATTTGTGAGACCTCATTTCTACTAAAATGCTAATAGGTGTAATTTTATCCCTGAGTTTGCCTACTTACACTCAATTGGAGTTCAAGATACTATATTTGAAAACCTCATTATCTTAAATTGTGCAGAAAAATATCAGAATTTGAATTACATTAACATTACTAAGTTAATTAATCAAAGAAAAAAGTGCTTCTTACTGACTGCAACATGGGCAGTCAGTCCAAAATAGGGAGTGAGGATCAAGAGAAAGAATTGAGTAAAAAGGGAAAAGACAGGGTCAAAACCATAATTTAAAAGAGAAAATCGTTAAAGCTGAGTTACAAATGAAAATGAAAGTCAAAAAACAGAACTTTGTGTCAAGAAATCAGTAATCAAAAATGGTCAAAAGTAAATTTGCTTCATTTGGTCCAGTCACTGATAGTGAATGACTGTTTTTCTGGGACCTTTACACCAGTGCACATGATGTGCAGTGGCTGTGAAAATAACAGTATGCTAATAACTTGACCACAAAACAAGGTGTGACGGCAGAACAAATTTAGCAGGTGTGTATCAAGTTTAGACCATCTTGAGACAGGTTAGTTTTACCCTACTGATGATGGTGTTCTTGCAATAGCAATCCTGCACAGAACATGAGGAACCACAGATTCAGACATTTGGTGTATGTGCTTGGCTGAGAAGCCAGTCGTGCAAAGCTACCATCTGCGGGATTATAACTGAACGCCTCTAAGTCAGAATCCTTCCAAAAAACGTGACAATACCCTAGTGCCGCGGAGCATCGGTGGGCCAGGGACAGCTGGTGGCTGCCCCCCCAATCTGTGGCAGACTTTCATGGAGGGCCATTCGAGATGGTGCCGGAGAACAGCCCAGATAAGCAGCCGGTCCCTCTTCCTCTTCTGCACTTCATGGGGAAGCCGGTGCTAAATCATTCATAGACGACCTGATTCGTCTATCATAGGGGCAGCTGATATGTGATTCCAATAAAATTTGAGTCCACATTCTTCATAGTTCACAACAAAGATATCTGAGTATGCAATAAGCAAGAGATTATATCAAACAGAAATTCATTCTGCACAATGCAATGCCACAGGATCGTGCTGCAACAAGCCAAATGAAGGATGCATCGATCAAACATTTGTTTTTAAATATTTATTGCAAATTTATTTGTAATTGTATTCCACTTGTTGAATGACTTTCTAATTGACACGACTTCTACCAAATACTTTCCAGTGTTGCATTCCCAGTTGCTTTCTTTGACCGTATATGTTGTTGGGTGAAACTCAACAGTTATTGTACTGTTGATATGGCAAGAAACTCTTCCCAGGTTCACATTAGTTTCTGTATTAAAAAAAGATATAACAGCACTAGAGAATATCCAGAGGAGAACTACTAGACTTCACATTGTAAATATTGAAGGAGTTTAATTTCTTCTGTAGAAGCAATGAAAAATTAAGAGGTGGCAAGACTGCAATGTTTGAAATTAAGAAAGGGATTACTAAATTGATTGCTAGCTATTATTTTAAAAGGAGTTCTTCTGCAAGACCACAGGGACAATTTTGTGATAGAAAGTATTTCTTCACTTGCAGAACCAAGTGGTGTGAATGCACATGCAGTACATTTTCAAAGAATGTACAAGATCTTTCAAATTTGAATTTTTTTAAAGAATTACAACAATTAGATATGAATGAGCTAGGTTGAGCTGAATGACCTGTTCTCAGAAAACTTTGCATGTTGTATCTTCTTTACCACCAAAAATATGCAAAGGAAAAAATGCATTGGTTTAACATCACCTATGGACATTTGCCAAACACTTGAGTTCTATGTCCATGAAAATCCATTGTAATCAAACCTCAAATGGCATGGAAATGGTGTTGGTTTGCATGTTTTATGCTTCTCTTTTAATGAATAAAAACACATGCAAATATAAGAACTGTAAAATCGCTTTCAAGACACTGTCCTGTGCCTTTTTGAACTCTGAATCAGCCACTGTGAGGCAGAATAAGTGAGTTTAGAAAAGGGAAAGTTGGTTTGAGGAGTGTGATCATTCTGGTGTGTTTATGCATTAATGGTGCTATAGAAAGGGGACTACATTGATCACTCAGTCAATTAATTATCAGTTTTGCCTTTGGCCTAATAATTAATTAAGATAATTAACAAGACACCCACCCATAGGATGCCAGATTAATGTAGGTGCAGTGAGGGACCTGTTCTACTTTCTAATAGGGATGCTAGGAATATAAAGAGATCAGTACAATTTATGAATGAGGTTCATAAATTGGCAAAAATATACATTAAACACTTTCACTTTCTCTGTTGTGGATCGGACATGGAAATAAAATTATTTTCATAAATAACCTAAACATGCTTACTGCAATAAACAAAATAAAACATTTTATTTATAACATAAAGATAATAGAAGATGGATATATGTAAGTAAAAATATAGATATATAGGAAAAAAACAAAACAAACCATACAATTATGTTAGATTAGTTGAACATTTTGTCGAGTATAGTACATAACTTATGAATTCTGATCTTTCAATTCATGGGTTTTAAGACAGAAAAGTTATTTAATTAGTTATTAAGTTTCCAGTGCCTATCTGTGGCATTCATTTTCTCACAGCTACTCTACACTGGCTTACCTCTCCACATACAGAGCTTCTGTGTGTTTGCAAACAGATGCTGCTCCGCACTTTCTTACTGGGTTTAGGAAAAAACCTATAACAGCTAAAACTTATCCTCCACAAAGTTATTTGTTACTTTTCAGGTATAGTGACACCAGTGCTATAATACATTACCTGGCTTTTCCGTATCTATTGGGTTAGAATTAATAGTTCTCTGAATCAATGCAGATGTACGCATGGCTTGATGTAAGCAATGCTTTGATCCTTTCCTGGTCAGCTTTCTTCAGACACATTGAAGAATCTTTTTTTCTTTGTTTAGGCGCTCATCTCATTCTCTGCTTTGGTTGCTCCTACTGGTTGTGGGCGGTACTGCAGTTTTCCCTTACAGGTTTTTTTTTTAACACATTGTCCTTGGTTGGTAGAAAAGTTACTCCTGCTGGGTCAGCTGGTGATTAGTAAGCTCTCATCATTAGCAAAGTGAATACATGACTCCAAATATGTCTTCCTCTGCTTGGGCAATTGCTATGTTAGCAAGGTTCGGGCTAATGTTTGACAAATTTCACTCCTCATTCAACCCCTTTCATGGACCCTCTTCCATTTTTTCCAGTATAGCACCATTTACTCTTTGGTGTTAAAGGGATTACTGTAGCATTTGTTACAGCCACACCCTATAAACACTGGGGTCTCTGCTATGGAGCAGTTACAGCCAGGCCGAACAGTGAACTAGAGAAAGCAGTGGGTTGAGGTGTACAAGGGTTTTTTAACACATAAGCCCATACATTTGATTGACAATTGGTGTTAAGTTTATTCCATCTATGTTACTCATCATTGAGTTATAGTCCTTTGTCTGTGAGCAAGTACTTAGATGGTGCTTCACAGAACCATCTCTGATCATTTTATTGGATAAGGTGCAGAGGCTGCATTCCAATGAGATGAAAAGTCAAGATGCGGCTGATATTAAGAGTGTCTGGCAGCAACTCACTAAGCCTTGGACTGGTGTTCCAGCCATAACAGAATAGATGTTGTCAGTCTTGTCAGTCTGTCCTACAGTGCCAAGAATGTGAAATATGTCTCTGTTTCTGCCACATTCAGGAAGTTCCTGAACCAAAAGAAGAACTGTAATTATGAATTGATTACATTCACTTCAACTTATATTGTTGTACTGTTTTTTTTTGACTGGAATGGAGGCAATCCACTTATCTCTCTTCTCTAATTTAACAACAATTGATGACATAACAGAGTGCTGGTGCTCACTGCTCAGCCTCTCACCTGCCCATTAATAAGTATGGTAATTTCCACCTGGTAGCCCGAATCTTCTTTGTCTATTCTGTGTTTTATCATATTACAATAGGTAGATATGTTTTCTATCAGCAGGTAAACTACAGTTTATTGTAAGTTGTGCTTGACATTTAATACTTTCTTGAAAACTTTAAGAATAATTTTATATGAAATTTAAAATATAACATTCTAGATCCAGATTTATTTAATGTATGGCCACAGGTTAAGGATGCTATCTCAGCAGCATCTGGCTTAAAGGAAAAAACATCCATGAACATGGTGCTAGCTAATCACAGGGTAAATTTGAATGTGCTAGTTCTGTTGCTAGATTATGACCCCCACAGACCTCAGGGTATCAAAAGGCCCTTCCTCACCTCACCTTACTACCTCCACCAAAGACACAGTTTCATTTAATAATTATTGCATTATAGTTATAAATATGAACAAATGTTTTAAACATCAAAAATACATTTCATTGAATTGAATTTCTGCCTTGTGCATGGTGCACCTCCATGTTTCCCTGTACTTGAAGGACATGGTTAAGAAAATAGATGGATAGAATACAATGGAAAAGTAACATCGTTATACTGTAAACAGATATTGTCCAGAACGCAATCACTAAGGTCCTTTAACTCTAAAAGATGAGAACAACATATGGCATATGCTGCTGTGTTCCTTAGAAAGCTATCAAAAATTAAAAAGTCTGTAGCTCCCAAAGCATTTCAGCTTGCCTTGTTTAGAATTTAATACAATGTATGAGCTCAAGAAATGACAGGATTTATGGATGAAGGGTGATGTCTTATTATTGGTCTCTTCAGGCTCTTAATTAAGTCATATAAAATGTCAACAAGAGCTGCTCCCCTGTTGATAGCACATGAAGCAAAGCTGTGTCCCTCCTCCCTAAGCCACACCTCACATCAACATTTAAAATAATGCGTTAATTAAAAATGAGCGTTTGGCTCAAAGAGACCGAATGCTCTACTTTCTGTTTTCTTCCACTGAGCATTCTAGTCATGCGAGTGTTTTTTTCCCAGAAAGTGTTTATAAATATTGTGGCAGAATGTACATTCATCATCCACCAGTGTCACTTGGCAGAAGAGCCTGATATAATTCAAGCAAAAAATTCCATTGTGACAAAAGTAAGTCAATCTCAACATTAATAGTGAGGTCTGCGCTGAAATCTTTAACTGACGACAAGGACCGCAGGTCAAGGACTGTGACTCTTGAATAAATGAATATAGATGAGCCGTGCTAATTTAGGTAGTGTAGCAGATAAGCGTGTTGTCCACCCCTCGAACCCTCAGGTACCACTCTTCGGACCAGGTGAAAGTATAATAATAATAACTTTTTATTTTGTTATTATAGTGTGCACAAAGCACCCTCCACTCCACACTCATTAACCAATACAATAAACAATTCTCTAACAAACCAATCCTCCTCGCCCAGACACTTTGCCACCCTACCTCCCAGCTCAGCTCGAATGTCTGGGCTCACCCAGAGTCCTTTTAAAGCCCCTGACCCGGAAGTGGCTCTAAGCCAAACCCACAAGTCCGTTTTCCTCCCGGGTCAGGGCAAAGTCCTTTTCTTCATCCCGGGAGCACATCGCTTCTTCCAGTCACGTGACTGGGATGCACTCCCGGGTTATAGGGCAGAAAAGAGTCCATGAGGCCCTTCGCAGAGACTCCTGGCGGCCCCCAAGGTATCCAGCAGGGCTGTGTATAAAAACTACAGAGTCCATGAGGCCCTGCTGGAACTCGGGGCACCAATATGCTGTCCGGAGGGCTCCTCCTAGCGGCCTGGGGGTGAGGGCCGGACTGGAAAGCCGGTAATCCTCCACAGTAGTCACACAGCAAAAAGTCAGGATGATTTTACATTTTTGTGCTCAGGTTTTCAAATACAGTAATTAGCTAAAGATGAGGTTTCCTACCTTTTCATTCATGAAGCTTGTTTTAGTACACTATTCCATCTGACACAATGCAGGCTGTGCTAACAAAACATAAAGACATCACAGCCATTCACTTCAGTGTGGTTGAATTATTCGATTTACTGAACACTCTCATAATACAAGGGTGATGAGCGCCTCTCTTTGTGTTTTCACTTAGTTATCTGAGGGGATTATGGGTTTGGGAATTATACTAGACAAAGGTTTGTTTTTTTAAGGGTTCTAAAAGAATGACTGAAAGCCATGGATATATACAATCAAGAATAATTTAAGTAAAGGCTTTAATAGTAGTACTAGTGGGAGAAGTGCTATTAAAAGGGTTGTCTAAACGATGAACATGCATCTAGATAAAGTCAAGTCAAGTTGGGGAGCATGCACTGGTACGGTGCGTTACCGCACCCACCACGTGACAAAACAGCTCAGGATCCTGGTTGGCAACTCCCCAGGCAGACACGAGGTCCAGTCCCACTCTTTGGAAATGACCCTCTATCTGCAGCAGCCAGGTGTTATGTGGGCAACCCCTTGGCCTGATCCAGCCACTTGGGTCCCCAACAGTGAGGATCTTACGAGCTGGATCACCCTCGGGGAAGCGTGCCACATGGCCATAGTGCTGTAACTGACGCTACCTCACAATGCAGGTAATGTGCCTCATTCGGGACTCCATGAGCAACCGCTCATTTGACACAAAGTCAAACCAACAGTACCCAAGGAGTCCAGTCTTCATCTCAGGTCACTGGATAGCGTCCATGTCTCACAACCATATAGCAAAACAGGAAGCACCAGGACTCTAAAGACTTGGACCTTCGTCCTTTTGCTTAGATATTGGGAGTGCCAAACACCCCTTTACAGTGACCTCATGACCCCCCAAACTCTCCCAATCCATCTAGTGACTACATAGGAAGAGTCACCAGAGACAGGAATGTCACTGCCAGGGTAAGTAAACCTCTTGACAAGGTTGACACTCTCCGCAGACAGACACACTGCTGATGGCTGTGCCCAAGAGGCCATTAATGGCATGGATCTTGGTTTTTATCCAGGACACTCGCACGCCCTGACACTCAGACTCCTTGCTCAGTCTCTCGAGCACCCCGATCAGAGCCTCCATTGACTCCGCGAAGATAACAGCATCGTCAGCAAAGTCAAGATCCATCAATATTTCTTCACCAACAGATGCCCCAAAGCTGCTGGACCCCACGACCTTGCCCAACACCCAGTCCATACAAGCACTGAACAGAATAGGAGGAAAAACACACCCCTGACGAACCCCAGAATCAACTGGGAAAAACACAGGTTCTGCCTCCACTCTACCCAGCACTCACAGTACCAGTGTACAGGCCGGCCATGATATCCAGCAACCTCAAGGGGATCCCACGAACCCTCAGAATGTCCCACAGGGCAGCTCAATCAAATAAGTCGAACGCTTTATGAAAATTGACAAAGGCTGCAAAGAAACTCTGCCAATATTCGCATTTGCACTCCATGAGAACCCTCAGTGCCAGGATGCAGTCGAAGGTAGACTTCTTAGACATAAAACCAGACTGTTCCTATTGCTGGTAGGTGAGCAAGTGATCATGGATCCTATTGAGGACTGTGACTCTCCAGGGAACAGATTTCAATATGCATAATGATTCGATTCCTCTGTAAGCAGGACGTGGGTGGCTACACCACAGATGGTGTGTCACTTGCTCACACATTCCTCTAACAAACGCCTCTTTATCTGCCCTCAGAGCCCTCACAGCCATCCTTCTCAGTTCCCGGTACAGACCAGAGTTGCCATTGAGCCGTGCACTGTGACTCCTCTTAATGATATCCAGGGTGCTCTGCGAGATGAAACACCTCCTTCTGGGAACACCGGTAACACCAACACAACCCTCAGCAACCTTCAGGGTCTTGTCACAGAAGGTCTCCCACATCACATTAGGATCGTCAGTCACACCCAAATCTACAAGTTCCCCACACAAACTGCGTGCAAACTTATTAGAAACAGCCTGATCTTGGAGTCTGGCCAAGTCCAGGCTCATTTTCCTAGTAGGTGGTAACCTACTAGACCTAAGCTGGATCCTAAAAGTAGCAACAACAAGTCTGTGGTCAGAATTCACAAACTGGGCACTTCTGTAGACCCTGCAGGTTTGCAAGAGCCTCCAGCGTCTGCCCACAAGGATGTGATCGATTTCCTTCACCACACCACCAGAATTGGAGTACCAAGTCCAATGATCCAGGATCCAGCAATTCACAGCCCCTGACCTTTTGCAAAGTCAAGGAACATGGAGCCACTTTCACCATGGTCACCAGACCCATGGGGACCGAGACAATCCTCATAGCCAGCCCTGTCAGTGACAGTGGCTGCATTGAAGTCACCCATGACCAGAGGACTGTCACCTCAAGGGCACCCATCAACCACCGAGCGAAGTTGCGAATAAAATGTCTCCCTCGACGAGACATCACTCACCCAGGGAGTGCCATAATCTGAGTCTCATAATACGCTCGTTGAAAGGAGTGACATCGGACACCATCAGAAGAAGCCAATCCACTACAGCAACAGCTACTCCCTGAGTATGACAGCAATCAGAGCGACCAGATCAATAAAAGGTGCATCCACCTACAGAGATCTGGCCATTTCCTGGTCTGCACACCTCAGAGAGTGCCGCCAATGAAATGCGGAGTTTACGCAGCTCCTCCAATTGCAGAGGAAGATGATTATCTTGCCAGAGAGACAAGACGTTCCATGCACCTACCCGGATGGGCCACCTCAAATTGGGACCCGAGTGCAGCGGGCAACGCCTCAGCATCACACCAGTTCCGATACCCAACAGACCTAACCCCATTGGCTCTTCAACGGTTTCATCTCTTCCGGAGATGGGGCTCCTGAGGGCTTTCCCCCATCCCCTTCATGATGCGAGGAGCCTTCCTATTTGCGGCTGCAGCAGAACTACTCCTGTGGTGAGCAAAAGGAGTCCTTTCTGTCGTCTTGGAGCTGTGTGAAGTTTTTTTACAGTGACTGGAGTGCCAATCCTGTCACCAACCCCCATAATTTCCCTGCAAGCTGGAGGACCGCTTGCAGGGCCGGATGCAGTTTAACATCATATCCAGGACAAGGGTATGATAAAAATAAAATAAAAATAATATCAGTTGTATTAAAGCACAGAAAACACTCTATTGCCTTACAAATATAACTTTACGTTTAATTGATAAAGCCAGTTCTTTTTAAACTTGCCTATCCTTATCAGAGAGATTGGGGCCATCTCTATGAAAATATCCAGTTTAATCTAGTTGACAGCATGTCTTTAGACTGATGTTTGAAAGAGTTAAAATGAATACGCAATGTGCAGACAATACTCATCTAGATTGGAATCGAGAGCCATTAGGTGGTCATGCCTTCTCTTAAGTAACAACAACAACAACATTTATTTATATAGCACGTTTTCATAAAAATGATGTAGCTCAAATTGCTTTACAAGATATAGAAAGAAAAATATAAAAATAAGATTAGGCAATACTAAGTAACAAAGAATAAAGTAAGGTTCAATGGCCAGGAGGTCAGAAAAAACAGAAACAAAAAAAGCTCAAGAGGGCTGGAGAAAAAAACAAAAATCTGCAGGGGTTCCAAGGCCATGAGACTGCCCTGGACATTCTATCTAACATAAATAATCGAAATCAGTTCTCATGGTTTTCAGGCTTCACGTGGACCTCTGGCCTTCCATCCATCAATGTAGGGACTGCATGGTGCTTTGATCAGGTGGTGGTGGCACAGAAAACTGGAAAAAGAACAACAGAGAAAGTAGTGGTTAGTACAGTTTGTGGAACCATGATAGAAATGATAATTAAATGCATATACAGAATATCAGGGTTACACTAAAACGAAGTTATGAGAAAGTCATGTTAAAATAATGGGTAACATTAAAAAAGTCAGTGTTGCAGGATCTTATTCTGGCTGCATTAGATACAAGGCAGCAAACAGCCCTGGATAAGGTACCAGTCTATCACAAGGCCCACTCACATGCATATCTACACCATTTGGAATCGCCAATAAACATTACTTACACATCTTAGGGAGGAATGCAGGAGAAAACCCGACACAAATGCAGAGAAAATGTGCGAACTTCATAAAAAGAGTTACGAGTGTGAAATTCAAACCTAGGACGCAGGATCCATGAGGTACCAGTGACACAGTGCCAACCTTCCCTAATGAATTAATCATCATTATATAGAGACTTCAAAGTGAGTAACATCATAAAGTGCCTTATAAGGTTTGATGAAATCAAACAATGTCTGTGGATAACAGGTGACGTAGTAAAGCCAGGATATCCATAAGTTACGAAATGTACTCCTGCTGTTAGATTCACATGCATTCACCGTTTTTTCACTATATGCATAATAGCTAATAGTTCTTTTCCGTTTCCTCTCATTTATAGATATGATCAATCACTTTTTGCTTTCCTCCCTTACATTTTTTAACTTTTGCACTTACAGAGATCATTTAACTCACCTAGTGTGACTGCACACAGCAGGAAAATTAAACTGGAGTTTTAGAGGTTCGTTGTCACTGCTTTCACAGGCATCATCAAACACAAGCTGCTGATGCACACACGCACAGAACTCTACTGGTGTGTCACAAAATTATATTGGAGATCTGTTTCACATATGTGTTAAAGAGAGAAATATACAAGCTGAAATAACAACCCTCATGCTACATTTAGGACAATAAACTAATGCATAATGGGAGTTTTGAAATTTCCAAAATCAGTACAGCTTATTCTACTAGCATACTAGCAAAACCTCAATGAAAATGTAACTTCCATTAAATTTTCGGGAAGAATAATTGTGGTAAATTTCAATCAAACTGGTCGACAGGTAGCTGAGTTGTTTCATTCAAGGACACAACCATGACAACGACATTAGATGTTTTTTAAAACGTGCTTAAAAATGGCAAAGAACAACTAAAGCCAATGTCATGTTACATGACTCCTTGTTGTTGGTGATGTCACAACTGCTGACTGCACTTGGTGATCTTGTTACCAGACCATGTAGGTTTGCACAACTGGAAACCCCTGGGGATGTCAAATTTAGTAACTCGACTTCTCGACTTTCCCACACAGACATGCTAGCACCTTTATCTGACAGCAAAGAGCATGCTGCCTGATGGAGATGCTCTACGAAGGGCTAACAAGTGTGGTGACTTCAGCTGCAGTCTTTTTTTTCCCCTTTTTTCCATTCTTTTTGGTACATAAAATACGAGACATCAGACAGACGAGCTTCTGTTAGTGAGGTCCAAAACATTCACATTCTGTATTCCATGTCAACTGCATTACATGCATTAAATAGTTGTCAGTTCTCACAAACATGAAGCTATACCCACAACTAAACACAAAATCAAACTATTGGGGCCAGTTATGGACTAGTTGGAGTGATTTGCTGGGTATGTCAGACTAGGAGATGTTCCATATCAACACTCCATGGGGCATATTTAAGGTGCCTGCTTTTACAATAGTAATAAAAGTCAACTGGAGCAGATTTAGAGAAGAATTTCAAAGGGAGATCAAAAGACTAAAGTACGAGAAAGAAAGACTCATGAGTGTTACCATGTAATGGCAATCCAGGGGAGGACTGTCCCCTGTTAAGCACTATGGAGGAGGAGGAAGTGATCAGGTGGCCTCCTAGGTGTCCTGTACATGGCAAAGAGGAAATGTGGAAGACAGAGGTCCAGCTCTGAATGTCCCGGTGGATGTTGAAGGATGGTGGCCAAGCTGAGAGCCAGAAAGATGGAGCACAGCTCTTAGTGTCTCGGAGGAGTTCGCTGGGGAGATGTGGAAGAAAGATGTGATTTTTAAAAGAGAAACTGATTCTGGATGATATACTATTATTGGATTTTAATGAATTAATTGCTAATTTTAATCTCGACAAAAGACACTGTTGTTATAGATGGATTTTTTATTAATATAAGAATTCTGCACTGCACTTTGTTATAAAAGCACTGAGCTCTTTTACGCCAACCTCTTGTTGTAATGTGTTCTCATTGCCGAGCCCATCTTCAATTGTGACTATCGATGTCCTGAATTCAAGGACCATTGTGCCAGCTGACGCCAACCCAGTCATCACACTGATAGCTGGGGTTTTGAAATCGGTGACGGAAAAAAAGCCATGCTTTAGGATCTACACTTTTCCAACATTACACTCAAGATGAGATGGCTGAAGTAGTCAATACAGTTTGAATAAAATACAAATGAATGATGCCTTGTATTTCACCCATTAATTAATTGATAAGTCTGTTACATAGTTGCTGGGAACTGGAAGCAATCATAGCAACATAAGGCAGAACCCTAGATATGATGCTACTCCTTTACAAAAACACTCATACACAGCCCACAGTCACTCATGTCTGGCTAGTTTGGACATATTTATTAATCTAACCTAACTCAGCAGGTATATGCACACCCCGCACAGTCAGTGGCCACACAAAGAATTGGATCTGGCTCTTAGCCACAGTAACACCATATCAGTTATGTCCTGTATTGTGTTATGTTCAATTAAATAAAGTAGGGTGACCAAAGCTCAAGTCTGAGTTCTCTCTTGGTCTTTGCTTTTGAACAGTGCTTTGCAAAAGTTTTCTGAACCTTTAGAAGTTTTCAAATGATCCTGGATTATAAATGCTACATTCAATCTGCATTTTTTCTTGAAAACTCATATGTGGAAGAAAACAGGCTTTAAATTCAAATATCAGTTATTTTCTAACTGATCTATTTAATCATATTTTTAAACTAGAAATGCTGCTTTACCTAAGTGTTCTGATTGTGCGCTCCAGTAGTTCTAAGTTTTCACATTTTTATCTTTTTTTTTAAACCTGTAACCTAATTAAGGTTTTAATTACTCTAATTAATATCTCAAAGATATGCATTTCATTCTGTTCTAGATCTAGAGGTGAGAAAAGTATAGATTATACTAAATTGGTCGAATATAACAATTAAGGATCACTTGGTTTCCCTTTGCTGACCTCACCAGACATTACTAAATCAATCAATGGGTCTAAGGCAGTGTTTCCCAAACGCAGTCCTGGGGACCCCCTGTGGCTGCAGGTTTTTGTTCCAACCAGCTTCTGTTTTTAATTGAACTCCTGGACTAATTAAGTGAACTGATATTTCCCAAGTTCTGTGTTTAGGGAACAATATAGAAATTAGAAAACTAAGTTTGCTAAAAAAAGAAAATATTAAAATGTATCAAGCAGTTATATAAGAATAATGTATTTTTTTTCTTTTTAACAGTATTTTCATCTTGAGTTTCATTCTGCTTTTCTAGGTCTCCTAATTGTTTACTTAATCCATTATTTACTAATTAGTTGGTCTGATTCTAAAGTAGTTGCAGCCTTTGATTATTCAGTGCTGTTTGCCTGGGTGTCTGATCTGCTCGTTTTAAATTGTCATTATTAAGACACAACAAAGGGGGAAAAACTGCACAGAGAAAGGACAAAGTATAATGAAATCAACAAAAGAGAGTTAAGCATTTAAATCTATAGCAAAAGCAGAAATGTTTCTAAATGTCTTATAAATGCAAAAATCATGCTGCTATGCTTTTCTGAATGTCGAATAAAAGAAAAAACAATACCAGCTAATTAAATGAGATCAGTGCTATCAGGTGTTGTCACTGATTAGGAATCCAGTTGGAACAAAAACCTGCAGCCACAGGGGGTCCCCAGGACCGCGTTTGGGAAACGCTGATCTAAGGTACTACCTTTGCAGTTATTGGTGGATTCTGCCAACTGTGATACTTTGACTGGAAAGAAAACCATTTCTGTCATATTTTTGTCAGTATATTGTTTCTTTTTTCTTTTTTTTTTCATTATTTTTCAGAATCTTGGCTCCATGTCAATGAATAGTGCCTGGCAACAAAGACCAACAAAGATGAAGTATGCCATCCAAACTTATATGCCATCATTGACAGTGCAGAAACACCAACCTCCAAAAGTAATAAACTAATCTTATATATAATCATCTATGCGTTTAAGTGTGTGTGTCTGTCCGAACCGGAAGTGAGAGGTGGAGTCGGGGTAAGGGCTCCACTTCCGACAAAACAGAAACTCACTTAGCCGCTAATAACACAAGCGAGGTCAGCACATCAGCAAAACAAAACCTCAGAACAAAGACGAGGTTGACGTCACTTCTGGATGACGACATTTCCACATCCACCTAAACTTCCTGCCACATCAGTTCCTGTAGCCATTTTGTCCTACTGTATAAAATGAACTGCTCAGACCCATGTTTTTTGTCGAATGTATGATTTATTTTTGAATCGTTTTGACCATCTATTGCATCCAAGCAATATACGGGGCAATTCCCCAACACTTTATATTTTGTTTGTGATCTTATTTCATCACACAAAATACATCACATAAATTAAAACTATAGCAAAATTACATTCAAGTCCATATTGTGACTGGCATCAGTCTAGGTTTATAGGTTTTCTTAAATGTGTTTACCAAAGTGACCAAGAAGGGTGGCAGAGATTAAGACTTCAGGGACCTTCATATCTCATCTAAATGTTATTCTGAAGAATCAAGGTGAATAGGATCATCCTGTTGGGCTGAATGGCCTGGTCTTGTCAGAACTGTTCTAATGTTCTGATGTCCCAAAACAGGCACAATGCATCTTGGTTGTCACTTAGAAGGATGTCTGTGAAAAATCCGGATGTCTCTATCTATGCTCATCATAATCTGAAGTCCATGCTCAGTGGTTCTATTACCTTACTGTAGTAAGGAAATCATTACAGGTATTGGAGAAGAAGGCACAGAATTTTTCATTCTCTCCTCTGGCAAATGGTGCAAGGACCATTAGCACTCACACCACTAGATACAGGGACAGTTTTCATCCATAGGCTACTTCATAACCAGTCATAATGACAATGGCAGGAGTGTTTAAGGATATATTGTCTGATGTTCCAGTAAGTGTTTGCTGTTGTATGCATCATCTGTATTGTACAGTATACATTATCTGTTGTATTACTGTTACTAATCTGTGGGAGACATGCAAATGACATTTTTTGTACTGTTTATACATAACAGTAAACATGAACTCAAAACTGAAGACTTATGGCTTCCTTGTTACAGTCTACATCTTAATTTTTTAAAGCTGTACACTTGATTTTCTTTATTTTTCCAATATCCTCCAATGTTTTACATATTCTACTACTGTATCTAGTCTTCTTGTAAGGCCTTATAATGAGAATTAAGTACATATCATGGGAATGACTAAAAACAATAATGATCAGCTCATTAATTTCAGCTGAGGAAATGGATCACTGAACTTAGCCTTTTGATGTAGTTGTCATCCCAGTTACATGCATCTTTTGGATTGCAGAGAGAAAACAAGATGAGAAGAATATGACAGTTGGAGTGTGTCAAGAAAGACAAGAATAGTGACCCCTACTAGGAAAACCTCAGTGCAAACTGCCTAATGCCAGAAAATGACAACACTGGGGCAACAGCAAAACATACATAGACTGATATCATGCTTTCCTTCACAGTTTACACAGCGTAAATGACAAGCAACATCTGCTACAGTTTCCAAACTGCAATGCACATAAGAGAGCAGCATACAATCCTAGAGGCAACTCAGCAGGAATATTATGAGGCATATAAGCCAAACTGCAGGGTGCAAAGCAGCATAACTAAGGGAATGGAGCTGGGAGCTAAAATGTGATAGGTTCAGAGTCAAACTCCATCTTATTATATACCTTCTGCACATATCCTACTCTTATGTGTTGGACTTATAGGTGCTGAAAATCAATTTGTTCTGATAAATAGGTTTATAGTGTTATAATGATAATATGTACAGAACACAGTGAAATTCTTAGTCACATGTGTCTCACACGTGCACATGGGAGGCAGCTAAAGGGTCTAAATGAGAGTAATTTCACGCCAGACCAGGGGGTGGCGGAGTGCGCTGACCTTTTTTTCTCGCTTTCCTGCAGACCATTCACAGAAAATTCCGCACCAGGTCATGTCACTTGTAGAAATTATCTGATGATTCTGCACTAATGGGGTTATTGATAAAGGGATGAGACAGAGGAAAGGAGTCTGGTGGAGAACTTTGTTTCTTGGTGTAAGGAGAATTGTCTGCATCTTAACAACAAAGTGTTGTTTGACCTTCGCTATACCAAAGAGCCTCTAAGCCCAGTTACTATTCAGGGAATATATGTGGATATGGTGCACTGTTACAAATACCTGGGGTCCAAATTAATGATAGACTGGACTGGTCAAGTATTCATTAGAACGTATATAAGAAAGGGCAGAGTAGACTTTTTTCTTTGGGAGACAGCATTCCTTTAATGTGAGTATGACATCCTTTACATGTTCTACAACTCTGTGATGGCCTGTGTGATTATCTGTGTTTTAGTGTGGTGGGCTAATAACATCACTTCAGGAGAGGCCCACCAAATCAACAAGTTAAATAAAAGGTCAGGCTCAGTTACAGTATGTGACACACTCTCAACCCCTGGCGGTAGTAGCAAAGGAGAGAATTAAAGTGAAAACTGAGTGTCATTACCAACAATGCTGCACATCTTTGCTTTGACACACTCAGCCAACAAATTATTCAGCAGAAGTGTGTCAAGGAACGCTAAGGGGGCTCCTTTATACCAACAGCAATACATCTGCATAATGCCTCACTGGGAATGCTCTGTTATCATTAATGGAATCAGAAGTTTTTTCCTTTTCTTTTTTGCAGTTCTTGTTTGTGTTTGAGGGCGTTGTTGTAGTTGTTTGTGGTGATATTTGTAGGAGTATCTGTAAAAGCTACATTTCCTCATTCCTATCTATCTATCTATCTATCTATCTATCTATCTATCTATCTATCTATCTATCTATCTATCTATCTATCTATCTATCTATCTATCTATCTATCTATCTATCTATCTATCTATCTATCTATCTATCTATCTATCTAGTTAATTTTAATTTCAATCAGATAAAAAGGAAATAATACATAAGAACTGTTAATGACTGTTCTTTCAAAACTAAGAAATCCACTAAAAGCAATATTTATTTTTACATTTTACATCGGAATCAAAAATTTAAGAGAGCGGAGCACACAATTAGAGTGGAGCAATTATAAAGCCCACTCACTGCTGTTTTCAGGGCTCTACAGATCTTTTTTTAACATCACTAACTCTGCTCTTTTATCTCTTTATTAATCCATGACTACTCTGCAGCCTGAAATAAAATTGGCAAAAATACTTATTGCTATTTACTGTATAATAAATTGAGAGAATCTCAACTCAAGGTTAATGCTGGTTATCTAAATATATTTTCTGCTTTTATTTTTAAACATAAGACACAAGTAAATATGAACATTCACCATCCAGTGTGGCAAAGTTATTTGGAAGTAAGTAATTTTTTAGGATACATTCTGGCCATCTGTTTGTCTTGTTTCAAGTATGGAAGAAAATGGAAAAAGAAGATATGTTAGAAAAAAATTGCTGTTTTTCTTAAATATGTTAAGATGCAATAATTGGTAAATTGTTTAAGTGATAGTAAATTGATTACATATTTAGTCAAATTTATTTAATTTATAAATGAATATTTTCTAGGAAGTTCACTGTACAGGTAAGATGGTTTATCCAGCTTCTGCTCTTCAGCCTGTCACACCTCCACCGGTGCCCTTAGGTCAGCTGCAGGGTTATCAGCTGGAAACCGCCACTCACTGATGTTTCGTCCCCTAAACCAGTACATCTCTCTGTGGGGGAGCCAGTGGTATCCTGGGGACATCTCCCGCCACCCCCTCCAGCTGCCTTCTCTGGGGTACAAATTAACAAAAATCACAGAACTAGATATAAAATTGGTTTGGGATAATGACATGGGTTCCATTGGGTAACAATGAGTCTATATGTTAATTAAAAGTTACTGGAATTTTAAAGTCCTTAAATGCACCATTCATTTACTGTAAGTAGCAAAGCTCACAGTCAACAAGATTTGTGAAAGCAAAGGGATTAATCGATAACAAATTTAACAGCAGGTCACAATCAGTGACATAACTGGAATATGATGTGCTCTAGTTCAAAAAATAAATTAGTTCTCCCAATGTGAAAATTATATTTCCTAGCTAACACGTATCATTATAAACAAAGACAAGGGAAGTTTCAGTGACAGCAGCCAGCCATAGCATCAAAATGACCGAAAAGTACTACGAGTCTACTCTGCCATAATAATCCACCTAGCCATATATTTTTTAATGCTCTGTGGTCAAATTTAATAACAAAAGCAACATCAATGCTCACATAATGGTAGAGTGTTAAAAAAATCTGTCCTGAGATTTTCAAGTAAGGATGACTGAAGTTTTGTGGTAAGGTAGTTATACTCACTAATCATGGTGCCGGATATGCTACATGTTGATGAGAAGATTTTCAAGATAGGTAAGAATTTCAAGATCGATAGATAGCCAGTTGGTCATCCCTCATATTCCTTGCAGACAAAATGTTAAAAAATTACTGTGAGAAAAATTACTGTATGGACCAACAGTCTGCATCTCAAAATTCTCACTGCTACATGATCACATTTTGCCAGCAGAACATTCAGTATGATCCATCTCATAATATGTTTAAGGTCACAACTAGAAAAAATGTGGAAGGGGCAATTGACCACACAGAAAAATGCAAGCAACGTTCTTTATGTCTGTAAAGATACGAGGCATTGACACAAGTCCTACATGTCAGTATTCAAGATAGATAGATAGATAGATAGATAGATAGATAGATAGATAGATAGATAGATAGATAGATAGATAGATAGATAGATAGATAGATAGATAGATAGATAGATAGATAGATAGATAGATAGTCAAGGGTACTATACAATAGATAGATAGATAGATAGATAGATAGATAGATAGATAGATAGATAGATAGATAGATAGATAGATAGATAGATAGATAGATAGATAGATAGATAGATAGATAGATAGATAGATAGATAGTCAAGGGTACTATACAATAGATAGATAGATAGATAGATAGATAGATAGATAGATAGATAGATAGATAGATAGATAGATAGATAGATAGATAGATAGATAGATAGATACTTCTGTACACATTTCAATAATGACCCTGTAAATATATGCACTCATATGATGTTTATGGAATATACAGATTCTTCAATTCAAAAACTCAGTCCCATGTGAATATGGAGATGGTAGACAAAATCATCCACACTAGCCTTAAATGCCAAACTCCTTCCTCTTTTATTTTCAAAAGACAAAATGTCTAATTCGTTGAACATGTTCTTTCCTATGCTGCTTCCAGAGTAAGACTTGACAGAGCTGCAGAAACACGTTTAGATGGTGCGGGTGCTGTAGGAACAGTGGGGTTAATAATTTGCCAATTACCCTACCACTTACTGGTATTTTCTCTTACCCAGGTGGTGTTTGAACAGCATCACTGGAAACTGGTAATTTCCTGACAATTTTGAAGTTATTTTGAGCCAGTTGGAATAACCTCTCACTTTTGTATCCACCAGTCCTGATGAAAAGCTGCTATATTTTTTACATAGCAAAAAATAAAATTCATCTCAACAGCACATAGCCACTTTCATTTATCATTCCACTGGTTAAAAAAATAAAATGGGAACATGTTTTCATCCCCAGAATGTTTACCAGGGAAAGCATGTATGCGAGACTTTACTAATATGAGTTAAGGCTCCCCCAGCTCTTGGTTTTAGGCCATTTCTACAGCTTGTAAAGGATCCAAGGGCAGCTGTAGGCCCATTGCTACTGGTGCTGGCTAATTGACTAATAGCCACTTCCTCATTTCTTACTAGCAAGACTGAGTGCCCTGCTGAGGTGGTAGGACTGCCATAAACAGGAGCAAAGCTGATGTTCAATGCAAAGTCAGCTGCTAGGTTTCTTTAGCATTTGATGGATTGGTTTGTGGTGTCAGAGTGTGGGCTAACTTCATTACATAAAGTGAATATGTTTGCATTATGTATTGTTTGATAAATGCTTGCTAGGGATAGCTGCAGGAGGAGGAGGTTGGGAGCATGCACTGATACAGCGCATTGCTGCTCCCACCGCATGCCAAACCACCTCAGAATTCCAAATTAGGACCTGAGTGCAGCCGTGCAACAGGTGACACCTCAGCATCGCACAAATTCAAATGGAATGGAACAGTGTGAGGTTTTAACAGTGTCACTCAACACCCTTAGAAACCCAACTTCCTGTAACTTGAAGACTTTAGCTTGCAGAATGAGCTTATTGTAGAAACAGTTAACAGCAACTGAGCAATTCGCTTTTATTGGAGGTGGTGTGTTAGTGTTAGTCCACCACGTTGCCTCACTATCATGTTGTTCCAAAACTGAAGGCAGGAGTAATCATAATATTAGCAGTAGCAGCCGTGTATCCCTTGCCCATCAAGTTTGTTTCTTTCCTCTCTATTCTATGTTTTTATTTCCTCCTCTGGACTCTACTTATGTGTTTTGCTTCACTGTGCACCTCTGTAGTGTAAATATCAATAATTAGCATGCTAATCTTGCAAATTACCTAGCAGGGTAGCTGACTATATTGAATTCATCATCGCAGTACATACCCTAAGTAACGTTACCTATCTGAGATTAAATAATAAGATGTTAAGTTGTCATATATGTCATTGGCCAAGCAAATAGGCTACCGATATTTCCTGAGATTCTTGCATTCTAACACAATATAAAAATACTGATTTTATTGCATTGTTTGAATTGAATTGAATTGAGTCTTTATGATCTTTTAAAGGGTTTATGTGGAAAGTTTCAATAATGAATGTGTTTTTTTTTACTTTTAAAGAATGACCACAAACATTGATTAAATAGATCAAGCATATGAACCACATAAATAATCAGCAGTCAGAAGTGAAATCTATAATTCTGAGGTAATAATGATGTCAGTAACCATCTTATCTCAATGTCAACTATGCAAACGTGGAAATACTGTAGAAAGACCCTGGGATTTAACCATATGGTTGCAATAAGCCTGTCTGCATTGCCAAAAGGTCATAGTAAAGCAAACAAAAAAATGAAACTCTGACATGAAACAATGAAGTCAAGTTTCAAGTGGCCTTAGTGTCATACCATCCATACACAGTAGTAGAGCATACAGTGTCACGAAATAACACTCACCAGGACCCCAGTGCAACATATACATAAACACAGGACAAGTACAAGACAGGCAAAGAATAATTCTATACTATAAATGGATAACTTAATAACAAGTAAGTGAATAGATAACATCAACTAATAATAATAAACAACAGTAGTAACAAGTGGAACAAATGTACAGCATATAAATAAGCTACTAGGAGCAGATCTGAAGGTGGTGGGCAGGCAGCAAAAGGATAAAAGCTGTTGCTGAACCTAGCAGAACCAGTTCAGATGCTATAGTACCTTCTGCTAGATGGAAGTGGTCCAAACAGATCATGTGAGGGGTTGGCAGTGGTATTATAACAATGCCATAAGATTGCAGATGCAATGCTTTATAAAGATGTTGTTAATAGAATGCAGAGAGGTCCTGATGAGGTGTACACTGCCTGTTGCTTACGGTCAGAGACACTGAAGTTCACAAACCAGATAGCAATGCAAATGGTCAGAAAAATCACCACTTCTTCTTCTTCTTCTTCTTCTTCTTCTTCTTCTTCTTCTTCTTCTTCCTCTTCATCTTTTCCCATTTCTATGTGGATTGGATGTGCTTGATCAACCTTTCTCCAAACAGCTTGGTCCTGTACGTCCTCGTCAGTCAAACTCTTTTCCTATAGATTTCCTTTTACTGTATCCATCCTCCTCAGCATTGGCCTCCCTCACTTTCTCTTTCCCTGTACTTCCATTCCCAGCCAATGAACCTTCCAGCATGTGTCTAAGATGTGTGTATAGGGCAAAAGTCAAAGCTGTTGCTGCTAGGCACACAATGAGTCCATCTGTCCATTTTCTGCCACTTTCTTTTGACACAAAGTAGAAACTAACATAAGATGGGATGACATTCCATTGCTGGGTACTTCACAGGGCAGGAACACACTCACACAAACACACATACACACAGATACACAGATATACTAAGAAAATTGTGTAGTCAACAGTTGCACTTCATTAAAAACCCACAGGAACATAAAGAAATCCCAAACTATTACCTGTACACTCATTCAACTTGATTAATGAACAATATGTTCACCTATTCAAAATGAAAGTAAAACCCTATTGATAAATCCTTTGTTTTCCTCTCTTTTATGAAAATTCAATTTTCTGCATGAAATAAGTTGGCTATTTCCAGTATTTCTATAATTCAGTTTTGGACATGTGAAATTTCACGGCTTTTTCTTACAGTATTTCATATTTTGTGTATTTCAAGCATGGCATGCAGTAAAAAATATTATGATAAGCTATACATTATTTATTCTGGACCAGCATTTTCCCACTTAGTTATTGAGGATCAATATGGAAATAAACATGAAATATAAGACAAAAGATGCTCTAGGCATTTGCATAAAAAAGGACACAGAATACCAGAAAAAGACCATATGACCTTTTATCAACCAGTCTTCCTTCTGGATTGGTTTTAAGCTTAGCTGTTCAGAAACAAAAAAAAAACAAAAAAAAAAACAAAACAAGCGAAGACGAGTTCTATAATTTCCCCTATGTTTTATATTCTTTTCCTTTGTATTCTGCTCACAAGATCATGCTAAAGTTAAGATAAGAGCATGTAGTATGAGCTAACGCTCCTTTGGGCCCATCTGTAGCAAAACTAACTGATGTTCCTTTTGATCTTCAATTTCCTACAAATGATAGGGGGATCAGCAAAAGACTTTTACACTGAGCTTCTGCTGCAAGTTTTTATAGTACTCTCGACCAATGAATGAGGTGGTGAGGCAATTCTTCAATTCAAAAACTCAGTCCCATGTGAATTACCTTTCCTGTTTATGATGTGCACTGCTTTCTCTGGAAGTATCTATCTTACAATGTTTTAGCAAGAAAGTGTTTTGAATGTTGTGAGCAAATTACTGGATAAATGATATGCTGACTATGCGACAGAAGTGATCACATTGTAACTCACAGGGTGAGATTTGTTGATCAGTTTCTAAATTGTGTTCTATCGCTGTGGAACATCAGCAGTGTGAACAAGATGTGCAGAAACATAATTATGCCAAGAAAGCAAACTTTGTAAATTCAAAAAGGGCGTTCAGTTACTGTTTTTAATCCAGTCTGACCCACATAAATTTCAGGTGAAGTGGATAGGTCCGGCAGTTGTTGAAAAACATGTCTCCTGTTAGTTATGAGGTTAGGATTCCCTGTACAAATCTTACACGTGAATCTTTTGAAGGAGTAACACAAACCCTAGGAGATGTTGGCCACCTCTACCACAGTATCTCAGACCAAGGTTGTTTTTGGTGAGGATGTGACAGACACCCAGAAGGCTGAGTTGCTGTCACTGGTCGGAAGGAACACAGATGTCATTTTGGCTGTGCCTGGCAGGACTGAAATTGCTGAACACTAGATCGTAAGTGTAACCTGGCATTAAAATACAGATGCACCCATATTGTCTTATAGAAGCAACGAGGAAGGTGATACATGAGGAGGTGAAGCAGATGCTTGAGTTGAGTGTAATTCACAAGAGTTAAAGTGAGTGGTGAAGCCCAGTTGTTCTGGTCCTAAAACTGGACGGCTCTGTGTGGTTCTGTATAGATTTTTGATGCTTGAATGAGGATTCCAAAATTGATGCAAACCTGATGCCGTATATTGTTGACTTGTTAGAGAAACTCGGGCAGGTGCCCCTGGCGGAGTCCAGTTGCGAGAAGACCACATTCACCACTCTGGATAGGTTGCTTGAGTTCAGCCAATGATGGATCAGATTTCGCGTATGCTGGAGCATATCGCGATGATATGATCATTTTCAGTAATAATTAGAGGTCGTTTCTCAACCTGCCTGCAATCGGTGCTTGACAGTTTAAGGCTGGCTGGGTTGACAGCTAACCCTAAGAAGTGAAAATTCTGTATGTTGGAAACACATTATTTTCGGTGCACTATGGGGAATGGTTTGACTAATCCTCAGTTGGATGGGTGAAGTGCTTGCATATCCACGTCCGGCAGCGCAGAAGCAGGATCAGGATTTCCATCGACTTGCTGGTTATTACAGATGATTCATTCCAATGTTTGCACACAGAGCCACCACTCTCACTGACCTGACGAAGGGCAGAAAAAAAATTCAGCGATTTCTGGACCAATAATTTTGAGAGGGCCTTGTCTTGCTTAAAGGACGATTTGTCTTCATTCTTGGTTTTCTAAGGAGTTCATTCTACAGATGGATGAGAGTATTTTCGGTTTGGGGGCAGTGCTTTCTTAGTGTTTCGATAGGGAAGAACATCCCATCACGTTTCTAAGCAGTAAATTACTCCCCAGGGAGCGTAATTACTCAACCATCAAGAAGGAATGTTTGGCAATTAAGTGAGCAGTGAGGGCCCTGCTCTATTACTTGTGGGGCAGACAGTTTACCATAGCAATGGGTCATGCGCCGCTCCAGTGGCTGTACCAATAGAAAGATACAAACTCCCGACTCACTAGGTGGTTTAATAGTTTGCAGCCATTTGCTTTTGATGTTCGCCATCGTCCCAGGTCTGCACATGTCAATGTTGATGTCCTCTGACATCTGGCCGAACCCAGCTTAGACTGTCACTTTGCTCACCCCAAAGTGAGCAAAGCTGGGGGGTGGGGGATAGGTGAGATTTTTGAGACCCTGATAACTCCCCAGGTACGCTGTGCATCGACACTCTGTTAACATAGGAAGGAATTGCTTGTCCATAGTCGAGGCAATCACAGGTGAACAGCCTCACTGTGTAACGTGCTTGTCACCCAATGGTTGATGCGGGGAACAGTCTAACCCGGCCACTGACTTGGCCCCGTCACTGCTTGCTTGCTGTGTCTGTGTGTATTAAAGTCGTAGTTCCCATTTGAATAAAGACCCTGATTGTTCCTGTTTAAATTGGAATAAAGTTGGTTTTCTTGAAGCCTTTGGACTCAGCATCTTCTCTGCGGTGCAAGACAGTGACTTAAGCGTTACAATATATATCATTGAATTTTTCTCTGTATATTACAGCATCACATGTAAACCAACACACTTGTTTTAATAAAACTTTGCAGTTATTTCTGCTATAGTGTTATTTAGAATGTACACTAATCAAAGTTTTGATTTTTTTTATGCATAAATAGCTATTAAAAAACTTAAGAGAACTTCACTAAATGTTGCCATTTTTACTGGACCTTTGCACCTTTTAACCTCAATAACTCCTGAACTCAACATGATATCAGTGTGATTTTTACTTCTAAAGAATTAGAAACAGTTGAATAAAAAAGAGCACTATTGTTTATGTTGATGACAATGATTATTGTGAATTTATAAAAATTTAAGCATGTTGAAAAATTTGCTTACGCCACCTTAATTCAGGATGTTCAAAAGAAATGTTATTATGTACTTCATGAGGTAGAAATCATAATTAACAAGAATACCATACTATATCATTTTCTAAGCTATCTTAATCCTGAGCAAGGTTGCCTATCCCACCATTCATGAGGCAGGAACAATCTCCATGGACACGCTGCCAGTCCTTAGCAGGGGACAAACAAGACGTGTTGTGTCAAATATTTCAAGTATTAAAATGTCTGCTTCAATGTAAACATTAAAGTCTAAATATTCTCAACTGTAATATAAATTGAACATTATTCACGCTCTAATAGAGGTCCATAGAGGGCTAGATACCTAGAAAAATAACAACACATTTGTAATCACTGACCTTGAAATAGTCTAGAATGATATCTCATAAAGTCGTGTTTGAAATGTATCACTTTTAACCTGTCATGAATACCACTTAGCAGGCTAGGACCATCGGTAAAGAATCAAATATGAAAAATATTTAATATTTGTGAACAGCAACCTTGAAATAGCCGAATCCCTGGAATCGGTTGATGTGGCATGCAGAACTTCTGATCTTTTGGTTTTACTTTTTATCATAAGGGTACAATTTCCTACATAAAATATGGTCCGAAAATGGCCTGAAAGTAAGAGTTTTATTGGTCTAGAGGGCAAAAATAGGAGGAACCCGAAAAAAACTCAATGTCTTGCTTAAAAAGATATTAAGACACGTCGAAAGGTGAGCCAGGAGGCACCGGATAAATCTGTGGACAGATGTGAAATGTCCAGATGTGCAGATTCCACATTTTCATGGACAATCTATGCCTCATGCAAAAAGGAATTTTGTAAAGAGGAATAATGGTTTCCCACTTGTTACCTACTAGATCTAATGCAGTTCCAATCTGCCTGTAAGAAGGTTGTGTTCTCCAATTAAGAGGAATTATTTGGATTAAATTAATTTACAGTCTTTAGGGGATAATTCTACATCCATACGTTAATAAGGAAATTGGTACCTAACCAAAGCTTTATTGTGAATGGTAGAGTGGACATTTAGAAATCTCAGAGGGTTGAGGACTTTAAAAACAAGTCTCAACAAGAAAATGAGATAAAAAAAGAAGCATAATTATGTAATTAACATAATATTAAGAGCAAAAGCTGGCAATTGTGATGTACTTCTGACCTAAGGCTCAGAAGCAGGTACTGCCACCCCTAAGGGGCTCAGAAGACTTTATTAATAATTTTATAGGAAACTCTGCTAATCACTATACTCCTAATTTAGGTAGTACAAATGCCAAAGTTGTATTATTGATTCTTTTACTAGAACACCTTTGTCATAATGATAGCCAAACACCTCATTTCTTATCTTCTTTAGTTCAGGTAGATTTAAACAAGGGGCTTCTAGAACTGACTGGAGGGGTACATTTGTGCGTCATGCTTCTGCTCTACTGGTGCTCAAAGGCCTTTCAAAGGCTGCATTTTCAGATGAGTCTGCCTTACACATGCATAGCTCGGTTTGCAGTTTTGTGAAGGCCAAAAGTGGACCTACTGTACATGTGACAGCCAAATCAGCAACAATATATAAGTGTAGGGTCTGGTGCACAAACAAATAAAACAGTGAACCATCGACCCATTTCTTGACAGCTTACCAAACCTTAGACCAGAAATTCATTTAAAAATTAAATGTTTCCTCTCAGAACTTTGGAACAAAGTAAATTACTATAATCTATATAAGTAAAACCATAAGATGTTTGTTTGCATGTTTGTCAGTCACACAAAAATGGTTGAACTGCCTTGACATCGGTCCAACTTGAACTATAGGCTTTATAGCATATTGGGTTGTAAAGGGAAGATGCAACGCAAAATCTAGCGCCGACGTGGGGACTGCAATTCCCATCAGGTAGCAGGAGTACACTGGGGCTGATGGGAGGACATTGTCCTCCCCAGGGCAGGCAAACATTTCCATTGGCCAAAGTGGTACCTCATCTAAGACCTCAGGTAACTCAACTAACTTCTCAACTAACATGAATAACAATTTTATTGTCTCGCTGGATTACATCTTTTGTTTATGCAGTGGCTTAGCTATCGGCGGGTGGAGGATGTGATCCGCCCTGGACGGCACATTTTTGGGGGTGGCATTGTTGGCCAAAAATGCTCAGTACAATTCGTGTATAAGCAGCAGCGTTCGGAAAAATATCACTCATGAATGAAAAAAGTCAAATTCTCTGATTTTTATCCACAAATGCTTCAGAAATAATTTTCAGACTGTCCTTCTGTGATGGCATCAGACACAGCAGTTGAAATTTATGAAGCAATAACAAAAATAAACATAAACATTACACCAATAATAATTTCTAGGAAGATGAACAACTAATTTACAAGTTATAATTTTGTTTCGTTATCAGTCTGAACGCGTTCTTGCTCTGCGCAGAAATCATCCCCACCTATCACTTGTACACTACACTGATTCTGATTTTCGCAGTGTAATTATATTAAACTAATAATCAGAACACGTCTTATCAGTGTGTCTGTACTATATTCTTGTCTAGTTGATGCTTATAAATAATTATATGTTAAAAATTATTGCTGCTTCTCTATATATGAATACATCTATGCAAAATTTATCATCATTTTTCTCTATACGTCATTTTAATTCTCTATTTAAATAGGTTAACATATTCAGATATGTTGGAGGGCGGCAAATTGAAGCACTGCCTGGACCGAGTGGCACAAACTCTAGCTACGCCACTGTGTTTAAGAGTACATCTTTTTGCCTCTCAGGTGTGGCTGCAGGTTTTCATTCGAACCCTTCTCTTAATTAGTAACCTGTTTTTGCTCCCAAATAACTTCTTTTAAATTAATTTTAACTGACTTGTTTTTTAAGATTTGTTCCCTGGAATTTCTTCATTTCTTTCCTTAAACAGAAATGAAATATGAAGTGAGTGAGTGAACAGAAGACCAACTAAGTCAGGGCCACAGACTCCAACCAATTTCATTCCAACCAGTTGCTTAAATAGGCGGCAAGTCTTGTTGTTAATTAAACTCGTTCTTTAATTCCATGGCTTGTTGCTGCTTTCATTATGCAATAGCAGACATTTCTTTAATTGTTCATTTCTCTTTTTTAAGAGCACCGTTAAAATGTTTTGTGGACCTGAGCAGATCAGCATTCCTGAGACCTTCATCTTTCTTTATTTTTCAGATATTGTATGATGGTCACAGTTTGCTGGTTATGTTTTGATTCATTTTGTATCTCATTATTGTTTGGCTGCCAATTAAGGAAAAAGAAACAATTAAGGGGTTGGAGTCTTCAAGAGCAAGTCAATTAAAATTAATTCAAAAGGTCACTAATTAAGAAAAGGGTTAGAATGAAAACCTGGAGCCACAGCGGCCCTCTAGGACTGAAGTTTGAGAACCCTGTGTTAAGCCAGGTTGAATTTCCAAAAATCATTTTTTTCCTACTTATTTATGGGTACTTTTCACAAGTCATTTTTATTACATCTCATTTTCTCAGTCAGACAGCACAGAGGGCTGCCTGAAAAATACTCTAGTTAACTTATGAAATCAACCATTATTGATTGTTTTCTTTAATTAAGAAAGTGGACTATATATTGTGAAAGTGAAACTTTATTTTAACAGCATAATACAGGATGAAAGCAATGCAAAACAGACATAATTATCATGAGCTTAAGCATAACAAAAAGAAGATGGTACAGTAGTTGTGGAAACAAGAAGAACAAAAGAATGTGCCTCTCATACTAGACGAAAAATCCAATTGTAAGACAATTCAGCTGAGCAATTTTATTAAAATCCCTTGGGGAAATTTGGAAATGATTACCAAGAAGAACAAGCAAGCAACAATAATTTGTGGTCGCTATGATAATGTCAAAATATATATTTTTTGAGCTTTTTCATGTTTTATTTATGCTAGGCCTCTTCAAAAAACCCTTCCAGTATAAAAGCCTGATTTGAAATAAACGAAGTACATAATGGATTTATAGGCTTTATTTTTTTCCAGGCTGTATGCTAAAACTTTGTTAAAATATAGAGTATGGTTTCATTTGTCATCTTTGAAATAGTCTGCAAAACTGAAAGAAAAAAAGGGGAAAAATGAAAAACCTAATAGCATATAAAGAATATCAGACACTGTTCTACCCACCCAAAGCTACAGTTGAGGGATGAAACTTGACACCATTCAGCTTGTCAAAATGTCCACTGAATGATTTGTGCCCATTTAATACTTTTCACCTTGTTTAAAATATGTAGAGTGTAGTATTTCATTCTCTCCAGGCCAAAAAATGACTGCAACTGATGGACAGATGGCTCTTGCTGTAGTTGACATAATAAATGAAAAAAGCAATGCATGTAAACGCAACATGTGAAAAATGTGCACTAAAAAGTCAGACTCTGCTATGCAACTATATGTTCTCCTTTTGCGAACAAATATTTAATACATTACAATACACTAATAACCCAGTAATGATATAATAATCTTCATTACTTTTATTAATACACCATTGCAATGGATGAATAGTTTCAGGTTTAGATTAGCCACTGCACAATAATCTGCCCCTAATGAGTAAATTATTGTTAAAGATGTGAAGAAGTATTATACAGTATGTGTTACTGGGTTATTATTAAAGTTATTATAAAGCGTTATCAACAAATGAGCTCTCATTTAATGATGTATACAAACAACCACTTGAATGTATAGAAACTAATAATCTGTATAACCTCATAATGTTATTAATGACCTACTAATGAAATTATTATAGTGTTACAAATAACCCCTCCAGTACATTGGGTTAACTGAAAAAGGCAAAACCAGAATGCACAATCCACTCCTTATTTTGCCAATCAGTATCTCTCGTTGCCAGGAAGGTTGGTGCAGTAGTCTCGCTGAGCCAGAGAGAAGAAAGGTTGGGAACATTCATTGTTACGGCGCGTTGCTGCACCCACCACACGATGAACCACTTCAGGATCTCAAATTAGGACCTGAGCGCACCCACGTGGAACGGGCGACACCCCAGCACCACACTACTTCGAATGGAATGGAACGGTGTGAGGCTTTTTACAGTGGCTGGAGTGCCAATCCTACCACCACCCCATGAGTTCTCCCGGCAAGTTGGAAGACCTTCAGAATTCTATTTATAAACGTCTGGAGACCATAATGAGTGAATGATGCTTAAAACTGTATGGGAACAGTTAGAAGGCTCACCGACTTGTCACATTTCTAGACCATTTCAATGCCTCATGAAGGTGACACTCAAAGAAGAAAGGTGGATTTGGGGCTGCAAAGAAGAATAAAGGTGTGCTCTTGTTAACCTGGCCTGACAGAATGGCAAGCTTCTGATTACGATAAACTGTCTATGGTGGAAAAGTCTCCTAAAAAAAGGTGTTTTGTGAATTTCCCATTGGGATTAAAAAAGTATCTATCTATCTATCTATCTAAAAAGACTAATTTTAAACATATCAATGAGTGTTGCATGTGATAAAAAAAGCATAACCTGTTGCAGGGGATAACATCAGATTATACATTGGCATTCAAAGACATCAATGGACCAATGGTAAAAGTGAACAATACGTTATCGCAGGTGCTGTGTGTGCTCGCTGTTTTTCGGTTACAACAGTAATGAAATCAAGGGAAGGCTGAAAGAACTGGCAGCTATATAGATGAAAATATGAATTGCAAGATATGCATTTGAAATAAATGTCACATCTAGCCAAAAAGGAAGAGAAAATCAGTGCCACGGGAGATGCAGATTTTGGTGTACTAAACACACAAATCAGTAAAAGTTTGTAATGACACCAGCAGAAGCACGGACAAAGCTGCACAATATCCACCTTCTAACTGCACATCTAAACTAAAGGAAGTAAACATTACTGTCTAACTGGAAATGCAAACATGCCATGCCAGAATATAGCTGCTGCATTTTAACACGTAGTATTATCTACACAGCACTGTGCTTTCTAAACTGTATTTGCTGTTTTCATACCATAAAATGCTGCAATATTCAGAATGACAGAATTTGTAGCAGACAGAAACACTTTGACCAAGAACCTGCAGTGTCCTACACGTATGCGTGTCTGTCTGTCTCTTCTGTTGCTACACTCATTAAAATGTACAAATTAACCTTAAAAGCTTTAGTTACTGAGCTCCTGAACGGATAATAACAATTTTAGTTTTATTTTCTGGCAGCTTCAAGTCTTAAGCTCAGTATCTTTTCCTATCACCCTGAATCCATGGCACGAACTGGAAGAGTGCAGGCGGGTGTTTTAGGAAGAAACCCAGTGGGCGGAGCCTTTGCAGTGGCAGGCTTTGCTGCTATTCGCTATAAACTTTTAACATGCTGTCCCCAGATGTGAGACTAGTAATGCAATAGTTCAAGCTTGCACTTCATTGCTTTTAGGATCCAGGCCTGCATATAAGAAATTTCACAAATGAGAGAGAGACCATTCAGTGCCATGAAAGCTCGTTTGGTTAGCTGACAGCTAAGCTGACCCTAAATCTCATCCAGATACTTCTCAAAGGTTGTCAAGATTTCTGATTCAACTACATGACTTGGTAGTTTGTACCAGATTCCTACAACTCTTCCCATTCTCGTAAACTGTGAGGGTGTACTCCAGGTTCATTATTTAATTTTCCACTGATACCTTAAAGACAAGCATGTTAACTTAATAGACTCAGTTTAGGGTGGACCCTAAACTGAACCAATATGACCAAACAAGTGTACATATGTGTTAAGTGTATGACAGCCTGGCAACCCTTCCATGGTAAATTGCTGTCCCAAGCCTGTTGCTACTGGCACAAACTAAGGCAATAGTTTAAAATATACTGCCACTTTAAATTTAAAGAGTGGGACAAATATAGAATGAAGTACTCATTATGGGTTTCAGGTGTACAGTCTATTCTGTGCATTTTACCTGTAAATTTAGTATCTGATAAAAAAAAAAAATACTTACTAAAAGTGACCAAAGAGGAAACACATGCAAACACTGGGCAAAAGCAATTTTACACAGTTACAGATCACCAGGCAACAAAATATTGTATTAATACACTCACTTCAATAGTTTAATCTTTTATTTATGCAACTAAATAAAATGTGTAAATATACACCTTTGCGAAATGAGTGACAGGCAGAATAAATAACAATTCTGAATACCTGTGTATGAGAGGACACATACTTGACAGTGCAAAATAGTAAAGGCAGAAAAGAGTTTAATGGTGCTCAGCACAGAAAATGCTCCAAAACCTTAGTGATGTAAAAAGAAAGAATAAACCCTATCTGATCTAAAATGCATACAACTTTAAAAGTGTTTTTATTGTTTATTGTTAGCTTTTTAGATACTATATTTTATATAGTGCATGTAACAGTTTTTTAAAGTGTACTGGTATTTAATTTAACAAGTATGTCACAAGTTACCAGTTTCATCAATTTTAAACAGTAAAGGGGTTTTCTGATACAGAAAATACACTACAATATTAAAAAAAAAGACATCCTCACCGACCTTTCTAAAGTTAATTTGCCCACATAGACTATCGTTCATACCACCCAGATGTTTCATTTCAGGGCAATGCATGTGGGGATCTTTCAAGATTAACAGATGTATTGTATTAGGCTGTTTTCTTTCAATTTCTTTCTTTTTTTTTTTTACATTAAAACCTCAAATTAGAATATTCCACTGTCTCTGGGATTCCCAACCCCCAACCCCCCAGTTACATAAAAATATCCTCCAGGTTCAGAAAGAAATAATCATTAATGCATGATAGGGGTGAAAATTTAAAAAAAAAAAAAAAAAAAAAAAAAAAAATGTTCTGTTAACTTAAGCGAGCTTTGTCCAACAAAGCATTTTATATAAATTCTTTGTAATACATAAAACCAAAAAATAAGTTTTGTCATTGCAAAAAATGAAAGTATATTTTAATCATTAATAATAAAGCCAATTGTTTGTGGGTATGCAGTGAGGGATCTCGTTAAATATGTAATGGGACAATGACACAAATAAAAAATGAAAATAAAAACAAGCTTATATTAATGGTACAATTTAAAATAAAAATTCAGCACTGAATGGAAAAAGCAGAAGTTTTGCATAGCACAATTAGCGTAAAATGAAGGATGAGCAGAAAATGTTTGGTATTTTAGGTTCTATTACATAGTTTTGCTTCAAGTCCTTCCTTTACTATGTACAATATGATATACCATGTCGGTCTTTCCTGCTTTTAGTCCAAAGATCAGGGGAAACAGTCATTCACAAGTTTCCACTAGTGCTTGAAAGGAGAAAAAAAAAAAAAAAAATCAGTATCTTGAGGTTAGATTTTACAAAGCTGTACCACATTCGTAGTCAAGTCCTCTCAAGAGAAGTTTCAGTTACTTGAAAGTGCCATTTTGCTACATAAATCACCTGGTCCAAGCACTAAAAATGAAGGCTGGACTGATGGGGGAGGAAAACTGGGTGCTTCCCATCCCAAACAGGGTAACTGGTTTTATATATACACACACACACGCGCACACACACAAGAACAAACAACAAAATTTGAAAAATAATACAAAAAAAAAAAAAAAAAAAAACCATCTGTACAAAAAAAAGTTCTTGCACCCCATGTCTCAGCGTTTGACATTCCAGCTGGTAAAGCTTTGAAAAGAATGTAAACAAGCACCATTAAGAAAAGGCCTCTGTGTCCTCCGACCAGGAGATAGTATAGCAGTCCCATTTTGTGCTTTTATTTCTTAACAGTTTATTTCTTTTTCTTTTTAAAAGCACTAAAAAATCAAAAAAGTACATTCACAGCTCGACACCATTTACTGTCACGTTCTTTCCTTCTCCAGCTGAAATGTGCAGTAGGCTCATGTCAGGCCTGATAAAACATACACAGGCATTCTCAGCTCCAAAGGCATCCTTTGTATTCCTTTCAAGAGGCCATCAGTCCAATAAAGCATGTTGCCTTCATCGTCTTTGCTGTGCATAAACTGGGTATGCTAGAGTCACATTCAAAGAGTCATTGTGCTGTACAAGTGATGTGTGCTGGTAATGAAGCACCAGTTCTTTAAGGGAACTATACAAGTTGTATGGCTCTGCAAACCCATATCCTGTAGGAGTCTTGTTGATGACACAATGCTTCACTTCATTATCCACACTATAACAAAAAAAAAAAAAAAAAAACAGAAATACATGTCAGACGCATAATGTTTTTATGTTTAACAATTTGAACTGCTTTTCAAGGAACAAACATAGAGACACGTAAGTAGAAACCTTAAGTACTGATAATAGTGAGGTAATTCAGCAAAATATAAAAACAGATGAAAACAATAAAACACCCTAGCCTTTCATATAGGCCAAATTAATTAAAGTAAAATGTAGTTCACATGGCTATAATTTAAAACCTTTCCTTAAAAATTCTGATCTTAAGAGTTATAGATTCAGCACAAATTATACATACACAACACTACAGGCATAACAGCCTTGTTTGCTGCTCTCCCGGACAAGGAATGTCCCATCTCTCTTTCCTCGGAGCAAAGCTTCTGCTTGAGTTCTGTTGATGTTCCCCAGTTTCCATAAATGCTCGTTGTGGTGAGGCAAGTCTTCCTCATCTTCCACCATAGAGTATTGGCTAAAATGAGAAGAACAAAACTAAGCTTTCACATATTCTCTTTAAATTCAATGCTGTAATTAAGAAAAAACAATATACACTTACTCTTCTGTATTATCATTCTTCATGCACAACCATTCATTGAGTTTCTTCTGCCTTACACCCTTTTGTGTTAACCACCTGAGAATGATACAAACAAAAAAAAAAAAAGGTCAAAATCTGAAATGCATAATCTGTAACAAAGAAGATGTATGGCCATAAAATAAAACAATAAAAAAATACCACAATAACCACTGGCATACTTACAATAAGTACTGGTCTCTTGTTTTTCGGAGCTGAATAAGGTCAGGCTTGATACTGTTCATGCGTTTGTCAATCTCACGGTAATCTGATGCTTGTTTCTTTAAATCCTCTTCCAAACGCCGTTTGCTATCTACAATTTCACTGATTCGAGACTTCAGCTTCTCATAATTCACCATGATTCTGAAAGAGACAAAGGAGGCATTGCAAGTTAAACATCTCACAACTGAAACATTTAAAACATTTTTTTTAATATATGAACTTTTGATATTCCATTCACGACAGTTAAAACTGTATTTGTCTGGTACAGTAACATATTTACGAGTAATATTTTCACCTATAAGTACATAAAATGTAATGTGTACCTTTGAATTTCTTTTTCATTTCCTTCTCTCCTGAATTTCTCTATGTACTCTTTGCTGTATCGTTCCTGTGTTTGGCATTGCTCTTCAAAAATTTTGATGGTCTCATTAAAGGCTTCAATAGCAGTTCTTTTCATTTGAATCTCCTAATTAAAAGAAATCGATAAAAAGAAAGTCACCATCTGCATATTGAATGCTTAAGGCACAAATCTGAATGAACTATCCTGATATTAAAGACAGAAAATTATACATACACACAATATATAGTATTATAAAAATAAAATATATAAACAGTACACAGTTCTCATCTGAATAACAAAGAATTATAACTAAAACAGTATAAAGATAAGAGGCTTAGTTCAAGTTAAACAATAATGAATAATATTAAACATTACAAGATATTCTTACTATTGTGCATCTTAAGGAGACTAGCAAAATACTTACTTGTGATGTTCTTGTATAGTCTTCATATAGTCTATCATACTCTTTGTTTTTTTCCTGATACAGGAGGTGATATTCATGTAGTTTCTTGCCAACTGCGTCTATGCTATCTTCTTTTACAACCTGATCCTGTAAATCAGAGATAAATACAACTTTCACACACACAAGTTTTTACAGTTACTATTGTAATAAAGTATGTATATTTTACAAATAAATCCTAACATATTAATCAACAGGAACTAAAAAGAGCTATAATATATTTTAAATGTATGTATAAAGCATTGAGAATAAAAAAAAAAAAAAAAAATTCCGAGAAATGCAGCAGATATAGACACCTGTTATACCATTTTACTAAAGCAGATGCCATGTCTTACCTGCTGGAACTTGGACACAGGGTATAGCAGCTTCACATCTAACTTAGGGTTGTACTGAGCAAGTGAATCATGGCGATAATGGTTTATGAGCTCAACCACAGAGTTAAAAGTAAGTGGGTCTGAAAAACCATATTTTCCATCTCGATGAAATATCTTAATAAGTTTGTTGTTTCCTCCTTTCCTGTTCAGGCAAATTAAAACAGATGCATATTGTTAATATACAGTACCATTATTTCCATGAGCTCACTCATTCTTAATTCTTCTTTCATGAAAGTAATTAAAAAAGTGAATATATATATTTTCAGGTTACCTTAATGTTAACGTATAATCCCCATGCATTTTCGTTGAGGCATCACGAACTAAGAAAGTACCATCTGCTGTGTCCCTCAACTTTTCATTGACTTCTTCCCTAAAATAAAGATGATGAAATGTTATGGATTGTTGTGCAAACACAGCTTTAATGCTGGATGAAAAGCAATACCACTACACCCACTAGAAACAGCTAATATGAAGTTATTACTTCAGTTTCTTCTTCATAACTTATGTAGGCACATGTTTTTACAGTAAAGGCTAGAGCAAAACTCATTAGATGTCCACATGAAATCTGTATTTTTAATTGTAACATTAGGGTTTGAATTTAAACTACATTACTATTTTAACCTGATATAAGTTGGACTCAGACATGCACACAACCCCTTTCAAGGCCTGTATCTAAATAACTACTTTCTTGAGCACTGAACAACTGTTTTATTTTGTGTTCAGTTTTCATCATGTTCCTTTAAATCTTGAAGGTGTTCAGGTATACACAAAAGAACACACAGAATTTATATACCTGGATATATCACCCCAGTACCATTCTGCCTCTTGCAGGGACATGTTGTTATTCATACCGTTGTTTGCAACTGCAGTAGGCTTAGGAGGTTTCGGAGGCAATGCTGTTGAAGAAAAATTAAAGTATGTTACATTATATATCCTTTAATAAACATCTTGCTTCCAGACTATCTAAAATGATTTGCTAAAATATTTGTGGAATCTTTTTTAATACACAACAATAAAATATATGAATTGTGCATTTTCAATAGCCTCAGGAGATGTTCAGCTGTGTCTGTCTCAATGCATTACTTATTAGTCTCCCTTATTTTCATAAAAAATTTTCTCTCAGCGGTTAGCATGCTATTTGGTAAAATTTCCTAACTTAATGAGAACTCTAGTCAATAATTACCAAATTACTCGAGAAGTTTCCTAAACAAACATGCCATTTCTCTGCAGTTCTATGAAATAAACCATATGCAGCAAAGTTCACTTTTCTTTCAGAATTTCAATCCACTCTAATACAGTAATTTATAATCATACTGAGGCACTTGTTAAGAAAGCAATATGACAAGAAAGGACATAGTGAACAATCTTTTTCGAAGACAAAAGAAACAACAGTGCCTTGAAATACATTCAACAAATTAATATTCATATAGAACGTTTTTCAAGACTCCCTTCAGAAAGGTCTGTCTTAAGTATGACATCTGATTCTAAAGTACAGAGCTTATCTGCATTGGCAACTCAAAGCTACAATGATATACTTGGTTTGCACCAAACAGTATATAATTCACCTTTGAACATTAATAAAAAAAAATGTAAAAACAAAATAAAAAAAAAAATGTAATAACCTACATTTTAAAGAAAAAAGATGCAGAAATGGCAATATACTTGGGTTAGCTTCGATGTGCTTTCTAATACTTCAATCATTTCATTACAGAAACTATCATTTTATCTGATATAAAATGATCTACAGCACTGAAAATTTAAAAGACTGCCATAAACACATACAATTCTATATAATTTTCTATTATCTCATCTAAATAATACATAAAAGCCCATTTAATTTAGGTTGTTTGCTATTCAAATAAAATTGCTCTCTTTGTATTCATGAATGGAAAAACCTAATCTTATTTTTATATTCATATTGAAAAGCACAATACACACACAGTAAAAATCCAAACACACAGAAACACATGCACAATAAGGCATAAAGATTATGCAGGCAAACATCCTCAGACAGCTAACAAAGACTTGACAAAAGAACCCCTGTAATACAGCATTACTGCAGTGGGTTACCTGGAGGATCCATTTCTATATAAAAGAGGAGATCAGCAGTGCAATTCATGTCAGTTCTTGGATAATCTGTCTCTAAATCTTCCATGTTACACACCGTGTTGTGCATTGGTATCCAAGAAATCAATGATCAAGTCCACAAATAAGAAAAGCAGCAGTGTTTCTTTGTAATGGTGTCTTGGAATTCATTTTAAAAGCTATAAAAGGCTGCACAGTAATCTGTTACATCAAACAGCCCAGCCAATAGCACAAGAATACTGTCCCCAGGCTCCTCCTGCTTCAGTGCCTGCTGCACCTTTCATTTCCCTTCAGCAATGATGTCATTTTAAAAGCTCTCTGTCTGCTTAACAGAATGAAACCTGAAAGCCTCATATGCTGCTTTAGACCTGTACATATAATTACACTAAAAAGGGACTTATGTATAATAACAAAAGAAATCAAAGCAATGATTTATCAAATAAGATCTTCAATGTATTTTTTCAGATCATTTGCTTTCACTGCTGTTCTGCCTCAATAAACTATGTGCAGGTTTATGCCTGACCCCAGAGCTGACAGGCTTGAATGCAGCTGTGTGTATGCTCCTCTGTTGAATGGACAAGCACGTCTCTAACTAACAAATAGTCTCGTAGCACTGCTGTACCAAAGCTAACATATTTCAGAACAATAAGAGTACTTAAAATAAAATCCTCTAAAATATTCTAAAAAAAACTGAAGATATTTTAAATCTTTAAAATATACTTGCATTTATACTTCAGTATTGGCTATGCCACATTGTTTTACACACACAAAAAAAGAAACACACACTTCTGACTGGCAGTTATAATTATAATAATTCCTCGGTCAGTAAATATCTATTTTGAATGAAAAATAGAGGATACATAAACAGTTACAATTTGCAATATTTTACCCAAACAACATTTACAAATATAATAGAAGGATGCTAAGGAAATCCAGCCACAGTACTTTATAATAAACCTTCTAAGCTCTTAGGTTTGTTATGAAGCAGTAAAATTCAGCATGCTCGCTGCACAAGAAATATACATAAACGCACAAGTGACATGTTCAAAAAAATCCCAACTGACATATCTTCATAAATCGTTCTATTAGGATTAAAAAGTCAGCAACCTGGAAAATACAAACTCGCATCCTACAATATAGCTTTTGCATGTCTCTAATCATGTCTTGGCACAATTAGATTAGGCAGAGGAAATAAAACCTGTGACAAGGCACAATGATTTTGAGAGAGTGATTGATCTAAACTCATTTGATTCTTTTTCCATTCTTCTCACAGCCAACCTAACAGACGCAACAAATTATACATTCTGAATGTAGAGCCTAATAGGTCTCTGTTAGTTAACAACACGGGACAAGAAAAATTCTAAAGCCAACAAAAATGAAGCACCAATATCTAATAAGAGGATTAATATGAAAGGTTTAAAAAAAAAAAATTATGTGGTCCTATAGGTAACAAGGTGTGAGTAATAAATCTTAATCTTCTTGAAAAAAACGCTGATATAGGTCAGGAATTTCAAATACCCTCAGGGTGATTGAACAGTGTGGAGAAAACACCCTTACTTGCAATAAACCGGTCTAGCAAGCACTTTCAGGACATACTACTACTTTAAAAAAAAAAAAAAAAAAAAAAAAAAAAAAAAAGGACAACTGAAATGTATGCAATATATAGAAATTTAATACCAAGTAATTTACTACAAAGTAAAACCAAAAGGAAAAAGTACTTTAATACTAAGTACATACAAAGATATAAAACACCTCTGTTCTCTTAGACCATGTCATTTTTTTTTACTTACTTTGCAAATTGTGCATTTTCCAAAATACTGTATTTTGTAAAAAAATACAAAAAGTGCCTTAAATTTCCTTCAAAACTTCCATTAAGTATCGCAAAAAAAAAACAAAAAAAAAAAACAAATAAATTCCAAATAAAAGAATGCTTCAGGCTTCAATTTCCACCACTGTTAAATGCAAAAAAGAGCTTCTGCAGTACTTAAATAGTAACTGTACTGCTCCTAATTAAAACTCCAGTAATCCAGTAATACCACAGGTGCTACGTGCAGCGCGGTATGGAAAGTGCAGGCTGAGTTAATGATATAAAACTTGGAAGCAGCCAGGAAGATTCTATAACTCGTTATAGAGTTAATGATTACAGGAATGAACCTGGTGTCATTATGGGCTGTACTCAGAGCAGCTCCCACTTCTCTTAACTCTTGATAGAGATCTGTGTCTTATGATTAACTCACACTGTCGGAAATATTTGCTGAGCTGGTGGTTTTAGCTGCTAGAGGTAGGTGGCAGTAAAGAAAGAGTGTGTGTGCGTGCATGTCTGCGCGTGTGTCCAGCACTAGGAGATTCAGTTCATTTAAGTTTAAGCTGTCATCAGCAATAACCCTTCACTTAAAATTTCAGTTTTCAGATCCCAGCAAATACACTACATGCAAGCTACTTCTGAACACACCAAAGACCATTTAACTTCTTAGGGATACCATTTCATCATCAGAGTTTCTTTATTCATTACATTTGATAAACAAGAATAACTTAAAGTAACTTATAAAAGAATAGTAGCACAGAAAATAGGATTACATAAACACATTTTTTTCTTTCATTGAAGGGTTCTCTACTTATTTTTTAAGATGGTGAAACTGTAAACTCTTAAATGCTTAAGCTATCAATTAAATTAAAATTTACTTCCAATACTACCAATAAGAAAAAATTAAACTCTCCAGTTCCAAACAATGTGGTAAAAATCAAGATAACAAAAAATCTAACAAAGGCATATATGCATGAAAAGTCAGTCATATATTACCAAAAAACTCTTTTGGACAATACAAATCACATCCTTCGAAACAAATGTTAAACTGCACACCAGTAAGTTGTTTCAGATTAAAAATCAGTTTTATTTTACACAATACCTAAAACAATCAGAAAAATCCTACTACATCAAACCAAAGCCAGTATATGTATGAAACTGAACCAAATGAGAGGCACAAAAGTCATTATAAAGCAACATATAAACCCAACAGTGCTATAGCAGAAAACCACTAAGTAAGCAAGAGGCCTCATTTCAATTTTAAAATATAAGAATAGATGGATAAAGCGTAAATTGACTGCACAGAAACAATTAACCAAAAAAAACACAAAAAAAAAAAACAAATAATAAATTAACATTACCTTAATATCAAAAGACATGTTGCCCCTTTATAAACATTATGCCTGCAATTATTTTCATTATATCAAAAACCAGAACACAACTGAGTTATTCGGTAACAATTAATAATTATATTGTATTAAGATAATCTCTCACTTCAAACAAAACGACCCATCAAATCTTTGCTATAGAAACATGAAATAAGTCTATCATGATGACACAATGGGACTGAACTTAATCCTTCTCAAAGAAAGAGCACCCTCTGCTGTTACAAAGTTACAACACCAGTCTTTCTGTTATATAAGGATCTGTATTACAAATTAACCCAAGAGATGATGACTTATGATTTGATAATATTTTATACATGTTTTAAAGACAAAATTATACATTTTGCTGCACATCTATGAATTAGGAATAAAACAGTGTAATGAAAACAGATATGGCTTATAATTGACAATTAGACTAAAGACCAATACAGTGAGAGAAATAGGGGGATTAAAACTTTGAAAAATCTCAGTCAGATAATCCTGGCTCTTATTTATGCCATGGTGTTCCATGATTACATTTAATATCGGCTCAAGTGATTACTATCAGAATAGATTCATATCTTAGTAACACCCAATTTCCTCATTATCATTGCCATGTAATTCAATAGCTTAATTACTATGGCCATTTTACAGAAAAACAAAATTGAAGTTGTAGATAACGTATAAATGGAGACTTATTTTCACTGAATGCTATATGCTACAAATAGTCCTTTTAATAAAAAATATTTGATAAAAATACAAACAAGCAAATGCACAACTGTATGTTTAGTGTTTTCACACCATTGGTAAGACTAAATTCAGTAACAGAAACCAGAATATCAGCAAAACAGAAATGGTGATTAGGCAACAACTTCAATTATAGAGATCTGGCATCTTGCAACCAAAAATGAGCTATTGAAGATGCCAAGACCAATATGGGACACCTACTGTATACCTTTTTGATGCTAAAATAATTTATTTTTTAATTTTAATGTTTAGATATCGGTAAACAATTTCTAAGCAGACAGGCCCAGACTTTCAACCACGTCTTCTAAAAGTTACACCATAACAACAGGTATTCAAAAACATCTGATAAACAATAAATTTTGAAATTAAAAGCATTCCGAATGCTTAAAATAATAAACAAAATTCCTACTATGTTACAGATTCTTGACAGTGCAAAACTTCCCGTGTAACATGCTATATTACTATGTTTAAAGTAATGCTTTTTAAAGCAGTATCACTATCTTCCCAAATATTTGCCATCTTGAAGATAGTTCATTTTAAACTAACACATTACTTAATTTAAAAAGCATAGCAATCTAGCAACATGCAGAAAGATCCAAAACTTCAAAATGTACCAGCGTTTAAATATAATAAACAAATTCTTACCTGGGGCAACCTGACTTTCATTCCATTCACTGGTTATTAAAACTTCTATTATCTTTATGTGATGCTCAGGATTTGAATCACAGCTGTTTTAGGAAACACAATTATTTTACAAACTTAGCAATTACAAGTGAAGATGAGAGTGTAAAACTAAAAACATTAAAAATAAAAGTGTACCTTGCTGCCTGGTGCCTGAACAGCAAAGGGCTGAAAACTTCAGCCAGAAGTCTTGCAGTTAGCAAATTTTTGCTTGAATGCTGGCACACTCTACAACAATGCTTAACTAGATAATCAAGCGTAAGCCAATACTGCTGAGGCACATTGGGTGACCGGACAATCCTCTTCAGCAGCTGGGCACACTCCTCTGCATTTTGTACCTCTGCCAGAAAGAAAGATACTGTTTTGTTAAACTGCCTAGAAATAACCAACACTTCAGTCCAGCAATGAAAAAAACAATCAGCATTAATCCTAAAATTACAAGCATCCTGGAGCAAAGTCCATCATTAAACAAACTGTACAAGCAGCATTTCTGACCAGTAACTAATAAAGACTAGAGGAACTTGATGCATGTGTATACTGAGTATATGGTGGAGATGGTGAAGAAAGATTGAGCTGTTTGTTGCACCTTTTTTTTTTTTTTTAATGCTAATATAACAGAAACAGCATCCTGTTTCCGGTTCATGTGGCAGGCAGACTTCACAGACACAGGTCTTGTGAGAATGAATATTCTTTTAAACAAGATAACTGCAATGTTTGGTTTCCTGAACTCACTGCTTGATCA
The DNA here is from genome assembly GCF_900747795.2 of Erpetoichthys calabaricus. Lineage (NCBI taxonomy): Eukaryota > Metazoa > Chordata > Cladistia > Polypteriformes > Polypteridae > Erpetoichthys > Erpetoichthys calabaricus. The sequence goes on along the minus strand of NC_041400.2, from coordinate 144,607,021 downwards.
TATAAAGAGTACTGAGTATAATCTATTTGCAGACAGTGGAAAAGAGGCATAGCTCTAACTTAAACTTGAATCTACTAAATCTGCTAAATTAAAGCATTTATAATAAAGACGATTAAATGTATGCATTCGAATTACATTTAATGTACCAGAACAATAAAAATGGGAGAAACATACTGATCTAATGTATAAACAAAGAGGCTTCCACTTTTTTTTTTTTTTGGTAAACCCATTTATTTTTTCAAGACTTGTGCCATTTCTCTAATGTTCAAATCTAAAAAGGAATGTTACTCAGTTTGGTTTGATGAACAGTGTAGTGTAATGGCACAGTGGTTAACAGTGTTGAAATCCCTGCCTGGACTATGGCTATGTGGGGTAAATATATCCGCTTTGCCTTTGAATGTTTTGCTTCAAGTTCTTAGAATGTCTTCCAAAGACATGCATGTATAGTTAACTGTCAACTTTTATTTGGCCTTGCATGGGTCAATGTTTTTACACTTGTCAAAGAGATGCTGAAATAGTTATCACCTTCCAACAATCCTGAACTGGATAATCAAATTAGAAAATGGCTAGATGGATGCACTTTAGTTTAACAATGCACTGTTTCTTGAAGAAATGATTCATAATTGGACAGTCATTTAGATAGCTTTTCAAGCAGAAATACAGGTTATGTTTGCCCTCTCCAGAGTATCAAAAATAATAGTCTTGTATGTTCATTTTGTCTATGTTGTAATCATTTATTAAAAAAGCAATCTTACCTTGTGCCACATGTACCATTTCACTGTAAACAGAGGCTGGAATGACAGGATTTGGCAGATCCTGCAGATACCTTCTTAGACCTTCCAACAAAGTCTGTAGGTCTAACTGATCAAAATCAACTGAAGCAGCATCTGTTTGAACAAAAAAGGGACATCTATACCATATTTCAACAGCATACATACATGCAATTAATTTTAACTTGCACCAAATACTTTTCTGTTAAATATTACACATTATGGAATTGGATAAAACATACAACCACAAAATTTTATTTTAAATTCTCTCACAATGACATGTTGTTCCTAAGGTCATTACAGTGCTAAAACATACCCAATACATACAGTCCAACACTCTCCATCCCAACAACAGTGTTTGTAGCTTTGTAGCTAAGGCACCCCCCCCCCCAAACATTAGCTCTAGCACTGCTTCCAATTCACCATGTTACCCTAAGTTTGTAAAGGACAGCTATAATATGCAAATACTTTAGCTCTACAGTTGTAAAACACCATTAGAATGCTTCCCATTATTGAAATGTTGTATATAAAATAATGTTTTAGTGATTCAAACTAAAGTTTAAAGCACATGAGCCAGCTGTTTCTACAGAACTATGAAGAACTAGGGTTTAATCTAGTTAATATAACATTTACTGCATATTCAGCGACACTCAGTGACAAGTGACTTGTTTTACTATCACAGCAACATGACAGCAGATGTTGCAGTACAATACAGAAGAGAAAAAAAATCTAAAAAACATCTGCCTGCTAAAGCTTTTTTCTTATGCATTTAGGTTGAAACTTACCACCACTTTCTAAACACTGTCTTAACTCTGGACCTATGTGTGACCCAAAGTTTCGGTAGAGTGTCTGGTTATCCAAACCTAATGAGAGAAAAAAAACAACTATTATTATTAAAGAAAACAAAGTTATTTCAAATTATGCAGACACAACTCTCATTGCACAAGATGGGTAATGAAAAGCTACAGTTCCTTTCATGCCATGCATACGTCAATTTATTTTCGTCTGTTATAGGAATGTTGTGTGCTTGCCATTGATTTTCAATTACTAAGAGTGGAATCAGTAAGCCTACTGACAGACACTCTGTGATCAAAGAATGAAGAGTCACAGTTCCACAAATAATAAGTAGCTAGCTACTTTATTCATTATCTGAATCACTTGAGTAGTTATACTAGCTAGGCAGCGATTTGTGGACAAACATGACACCACCATACTCCTTATGTTTGTAGTTTAAAGAAACACAACACTGAACAATTTTCAGTGTCTAACGTATTGCAATTCCAATTGTAACTGCAAAATTTTAACAATAGTAATTTCACAAAAACGTACAGTAGGTAATATGTGTACTAAAGCAATTGTTTAAACTCAAACTTGTTTAAACTTAAATTGTTTTGATTCTTGCCTGTTGGAACATTATCATTTAGTTTTCATTCTCTCTGAGATTTTGGTAAATATAAAATTTATTTTAAAAATCACAATTTTAGTACATGTCTTAAATTGTTTTGAATGATAAGCCCAAGTACCAATTTTAGACCTTTCATTTGTACTGAACACATGACTGGAACCTTGCTCAAACTCATCTTTTTGTTTTGCAGGTGATTAACCCACAGAGTGATTCCATATAGCAATTTTTAGCCCGGTTAAATGGAAAGCCTCATGCAACAACAGAAGGAAGTTGAAGTGACCTTGTGAAGATGGCCCTTGGGATAAATATCAATTATGGTGTGTAAGATTTATCCAGAAAGAAAATGCACACCTTATATCACAACACTAACCTGGGAGCCTGAGGAACAGCTGGAATTTGTTATTAGACATACTGCTTAGAGCTTGTTGCCAAAGTAATTTTAACAACCAATCATCAGAAGATGGATGAATGAATAAAGAAGCAAATGACACAGTAACAGGGATGAAGAAGTCAATATTCATAATCTCACACACTGATTACTCAGTCCCATTACAGTTTTACCTTATATCTTTTGAGTGGCATAAAAGAAAAATCCAGCATTATATAAATGTTTGTTTAACTTCAGTTAATAACAGTAATGTTTAATATGTAGTTTTAAAATTGCATAGATATTCTAGTAGTACTCTCTTTTCTGGGGAATTGCTCTTAATTACATGTATTGTCATGAGACATTAAGCTATTAGTGTACTTCAAAATGGTCTCTTGGACTAACAGAATTCAATTCAGTAATACTTTGGAAAATATTAGTCATAGTAGTGAGCGAAAAACCTGTTGATCCAGTATGACAGAAGGAATTCTTCTAAAATAAAACAAAAAACTTGCATGCGAAACAAAATGTGAAATGTGATTTTGCGTCAGTGTCTTCAAGGCGATGTCTTGTATATGAAATGAGTATGATACATGAGGCTACCGCTTTGCGGAATTACCCAGAGTGCTATGCTGTGTAGTTCATCCAGATTGGTAACTCAATGCAAACATAATTGTCTCAGTGGTGGTTTAAGAGAGCATTTGAGTGAGAGACACACAAAGCTCTACTTTTACCTGTTAAAGTAGGGTGAACATAATACAGTTGAATCTATTTGAGTAGCAGAGCATTAACAAGCATTTTGATGGATAAGAGGTGCATCTGTGTTAATGACACTAATCATTACATTAATCAGCAATACATTTGTTAGCTGTTACAAAAATAAGTTTCAGAGTGAAAAGTTCATACAGTAAAACCTCGACCATCCGTCACTCAATTAACCGTCAGGGGCCAAAAAAAAAAAAAAAATGACTGTACTGGTACTGCCGTGTGGTGTGCTGCATGCTGTGCACATTGGAGCAACTCTCCCTTGTGCTAGCGCATAGAGTTCTTCCCCAGCACCATGTATCATACAGTATTTTGAAATCACAGAGACAGTTACGTACATTAAGTTTTAATAGCATTTCACAGCTTTTCTGTTTGATTAAAATTAATCTACTATACATTGTTATGGCTGATAAATGTAAGCGTGTGGTGTTGGAATTGTCATAAAAAACTGAACTTATTAAATGTTTACAAAACAGTGAAAGTATTGCTTCAATTTACGGAACAGGAAGAGTAATGGTGAATGTTATAAAGCATGATGCCAACAAAATTAAAAAATGTGTTGAAAATGGAAATCACTAACTGTAATGTGTGAATTAATGTTAATATTCTTCTCTATTGTAATTTTCTTTTTAAATTCTGTTATATTAGGTTTTGTTAATATATTGTGACGTGCAGGCAGCTTGTGATGCACTGCTGGGGAGCAGAAATTGTGGAATGAGTGCTGTAAGTGATGGGACTGGGTAAACGGCTTCTGTTCTGTAAGGAGCGGACACGTCTGTTAGGAGATGAGTGACAGGAGAAGTTAGGAGAACGTGCGGCGGAAGGAAGTTTTGAGTAAATTTAAACAGTATGCTACTCACTACAGTTAATGGAATTAAAGTGATCACGGGTGAATGCATTTTACAATATAATACAATTCACTTGAAGAATTTTCTGTGTGTCTGCTATATTCCAATATACTTTTTCCTGCCAAAGACAAACCTCCAAACCCTAGCACCCATAACTTTAACACAAAATAGTAAACCATGTATAGAATAATCTTTAGTTTTACACAAAAACTCCACCAATGCAAATAATTTATTTATATTTACACTAACTGCCACAGTGAGGGACCAAATGTAAACTGGGACCTGCAAAGATATGTTAGTGAAGTAACAGGAGTTCTGAAGCATACTATTTTGAACTATCTTCTACACTTTGTAAAATTCTGAACAATATTCACTGTTTTGTTAAAATAAAGAAATCAATTGCATAGATCTTACCTTTTATTTCTATGGCTTCTATCAACTTTACAAGCACTGGTGGGGCTATGTCAGGAGGAGAGAACTGTTCTGTGAGATCCTGAAGAGTGGATGCTAAAGATGAGAGACAGAGAAAAAAGAACATTTCAACTGAGTTTTCACAGCTAGTCATATTTATATTCTGCAATATCACAGATTAATTTTTAAACTCAGGACAGGCTCTTGATTCATGTCTGTGTAAACAGCTACTGTACAGTTTTCTTGGTAGTCTGATGGTCCTTACAGACTTAGGTTTACAAAATGAATGTCGTACATTTCCAGAACTTTGGAAGTTTTGCTTTAACTATGTCTTTACCTTTCGTTAGAGGCAAATGTCCTATAACAAATTAATCACACAGTATAATATAACAAGACCTGGGGTCAAAACAGAAGTATTCATTTTAACACTTAAGCTCCTTTAAGAATCTGTGGGGTGAATACTTTCTTGAAATACATTCCTCAAAAATTATCAGTTTAAAACACAACATGAAATGTTTTTTTTTCCCCCTACTATTGACCACTTGCTACAGACAAAGAGAGATATTTGGAAAACTAATAACAAAGCTGCTGTTAACAATAAAAGCTGCTGCATCTTTAGTTAGGCTATAGCGGGTTGGATAATGGGATGGATGGATGCATCTTGAGAGCATAATGCTAATGGAAAAAAATGATGATGTGCACACAAATATTACAATGTGTACTTATTTCAAAAGTGTGCTGCACTAATATTAAAAAGTAAATATAAGCACACATTTGCACATACAGTATATGACCTAAAAATGTATTATTCATATTGACTGCCATTTTCAATGGCATTTTTACTTGGTTAGTCTTTTTATAGTATGACCTATAATGTAAATAAATATACAAGGTAAATCATATTTTTTCTTATCTATGTAACACTTTAGATTTTATGCCTTACCCCCAGAGACTTGATTAGATTTTGCTTTAAACAAACTGAAAATTTCTGCTACCAACAGCCAGCTAAAGAAGTCTACAAAAATTAAGTAGATTTTCTGCTCTCTCGATGTTTATGCACTGCATTAAAATTTATTTTATATTTAATATTTCTAAAGTACACAAAATGTCAGTGGTTATTCTACTATTATTTTGCGCAGTAAAATACTAGCCAGTCATATCAGTTACAATACTTTCTATTATGGTTTACTACTGAAAGAACCAAACACACTGCACTTCATTAATACAATGTTGAGTTTTCAAGTCTGTTTAACTTCACAATTATTTTCATGAATATCTTATACATACAGTGCATCCGGAAAGTATTCACAGCGCGTCACTTTTTCCACATTTTGTTATGTTACAGCCTTATTCAAAAATGGATTAAATTCATTTTTTTCTCAGAATTCTACACACAACACCCCATAATGACAACATGAAAAAAGTTTACTTGAGAATTTTGCAAATTTATTAAAAATAAAAAAATTGATAAAGCACATGGACATTGAGCTCAGGTGCATCCTGTTTCCCCTGATCATCCTTGAGATGTTTCTGCAGCTTAATTGGAGTCCACCTGTGGTAAATTCAGTTGACTGGACATGATTTGGAAAGGCACACACCTGTCTATATAAGGTCCCACAGTTGACAGTTCATGTCAGAGCACAAACCAAGCAGGAAGTCAAAGGAATTGTCTGTAGACCTCTGAGACAGGATTGTCTCAAGGCACAAATCTGGGGAAGGTTACAGAAAAATTTCTGCTGCTTTGAAGGTCCCAATGAGCACAGTGGCCTCCATCATCCGTAAGTGGAAGAAGTTTGAAACCACCAGGACTCTTCCTAGAGCTGGCCGGCCATCTAAACTGAGCGATCGGGCGAGAAGGGCCTTAGTCAGGGAGGTGACCAAGAACCCGATGGTCACTCTGTCAGAGCTCCAGAGGTCCTCTGTGGAGAGAGGAGAACCTTCCAGAAGGACAACCATCTCTGCAGTAATCCACTAATCAGGCCTGTATGGTAGAGTGGCCAGACGGAAGCCACTCCTTAGTAAAAGGCACATGGCAGCCCGCCTGGAGTTTGCCAAAAGGCACCTGAAGGACTCTCAGACCATGAGAAAGAAAATTGTCTAGTCTGATGAGACAAAGATTGAACTCTTTGGCGTGAATACCAGGCGTCATGTTTGGAGGAAACCGGACACCATCCCTACAGTGAAGCATGGTGGTGGCAACATCATGCTGTGGGGATGTTTTTCAGCAGCAGGAACTGGGAGACTAGTCAGGATAAAGGGAAAGATGACTGCAGCAATGTACAGAGACATCCTGGATGAAAACCTGCTCCAGAGAGCTCTTGACCTCAGACTGGGGCGACGGTTCATCTTTCAGCAGGACAACGACCCTAAGCACACAGCCAACATATCAAAGGAGTGGCTTCAGGACAACTCTGTGAATGTCCTTGAGTGGCCCAGCCAGAGCCCAGACTTGAATCCGATTGAACATCTCTGGAGAGATCTTAAAATGGCTGTGCACCGACGCTTCTCATCCAACCTGATGGAGCTTGAGTGGTGCTGCAAAGAGGAATGGGCGAAACTGGCCAAGGATAGGTGTGCCAAGCTTGTGGCATCATATTCAACAAGACTTGAGGCTGTAATTGCTGCCAAAGGTGCATCGACAAAGTATTGAGCAAAGGCTTGAATACTTATGTACATGGGATTTCTCAATTTTTTTATTTTTAATAAATTTGCAAAAACCTCAAGTAAACTTTTTTCACATTGTCATTATGGGGTGTTGTGTGTAGAATTCTGAGGAAAAAAATGAATTTAATCCATTTTGGAAGAAGGCTGTAACATAACAAAATGTGGAAAAAGTGATGCGCTGTGAATACTTTCCGGATGCACTGTATATGCAGTACTTGAATAAATGATTAATCCACAGTCTATGAATGGCAGGATACACATCAGAAACTTGTGACTTTGATTAAAGCATTCCAGAAAAAGTATTGCAAGCAATTTACTCCATTTCCTGTACATCAAACTCAAAACTGAAGTACTTCCAGGTGGAAAAAAGTAATTTTTATTAAACAGAGTGCAACAAAGGTTCCTGCTAGCTTCTTACAACAGTAATAATTCCTTAACACTGGCAGTGTCTTTGTAGTGGGTGGCATTTGTACTATGCATTATCCGAAATACACAAAAGTTACATCCAAATGCTGCATCCTCATTGATGCATGTTACAATTAGGTGATCACAATCTTCACATGCTCTTACAATGAAGAAAGAAAAAAAAAGTAGGCAGCAGTTGAACATTTCACCCGTAATTTACTACTAAAGTGAATGAACAAGACAACCTGAATAGAGGCGTATGTCTGTGTGCTCATGTAAGAGTGTATTATATCAGGAGATCAGCCAGTGTTGTCTTTGCATTGCACCAAAATTTATCGGTGGGTTATAAAAATGTATCCACTGGTCTTTACCAAAGAAAAGAATATTAATCATGTGAATCTTAGCCAATTTTGTTTTTATGCGTTTCCTCAGTTTGTCATAAAAAAGACAAATGCTTGAGAAATGAAGCAAAATGAGCTATGCAAAAAAACACCCCCCAAAAGGGCTCTTCTTTGACTCTTCATATTAAATTATTATATATTCCTAGAAACAGGCAAAAGAAAACCAGCACACTGCTACATAAAAAAAGAATGGCATGCTCATAAATCCTCCATCAGGTTTAGCCTTTCACATAGCAAGAGAAATTCTAAACCAAAGAACTCCTATTCCCAGTTACTGGGTTCTAGGAAAGAGTCCAACGCATGGCACTGAAATTAACTCCACCTTGCATTTTGATATCTTAGTGCTGCTTAAATTGTTTCTAGGCTGTCAGAAATGGCAGGAAAAAGAAAGTAGTCTTCTTCACTTCACTTTATACACTATGACTAGATTTAGCCCCTAATGCTTTGGACTGCCTTATGATGATAGACCTAAATTAGAAGCAAGAAGTACTCTGTGTATGCACAATTGGGTTATAGACATGGGGGTTTGGGGAGAGAAAGGAGGCAGACAGTACTAATACATATACACAACCACAGACACCAACTGCAGGATATCACATTCGCAGCAGCATGATGAAACCAGACAAGAAACTGTCATCACCGGCATATGTGTGCCAATAAGGCTAGAAAAAGACAGAATACATCAACCCTATCAGACAAATAAGATTATAAAAATTATGATGAATGTCCAATAAAGTGTTGGTAATTCAGGCTGAAGGCTAATGGTGATTAATAGAACACCCTAAATTAGTCTAACAATTATTTCACATCTAGAGGAAAAACTGTATAAAGAAAGTAAATGATGTGAAAATAGAACAAACATGAAAGTGTTCACATTAGGAAATAGTTTTCTAAAACAGCATAATCCCCAAACCTCCACCTTATTTAACTTCACAGCAACTCTGCTCAACATTCTTTCTAAGACAGAAATTGAATGTTTGAACTGGGTTAATAATACTTTTACTGCAATTTCCTTTAAACTTAAAGCAACAAAGATATTTTACACAACTTCGTTATCAGAAATGTTATTACATGATTTAAGGAGTGCTAAACGTAAAAAGGAACACCATTAACTCCAGTGTATATATCACCTATCCATTCGATAATTTTAAAGTACACTCTCACAGTTTAAATTAAGGTTTTATAATGGAACACTCAGAAGCCTAGGAAAATCTACACTTGTGTGTATAAGAGTAGAATAAGGTTAAGGAACTGGCCAAGCTGTTTCTGTACATCCCTCTAAAAAGAGAATGTTTTCATAAACTAACACCGCAGGATCACAATGTTTGTCAATGAGACCAACGAGCTTTCCTATACAATTTGGATTAAAAATTAGAGGTTGCAAGTTTTGGGTTTCTCTTTTCACCAGTCAAAAGATAATGATGTTTTCTACAATAAGGTACCCACTGACTCTTGCAAAGCACATACAGAATTCCTTTGTTAATTTAGAATTTGCTTAGATTTTTTGTATCAGATGCTCAAACTATAATATGCATTTTGCACATAGTAATTTATAATAGTAATTAACCTGGGTCCCTGGAGCTTTGAAACACAAAGGGTAACCACTGCACTACTGTGACATCATATACATTTCTCAATATTCATTACAAGTTCTGCATCACCTTATCCAATATTTTTCTATTTTAGTTATGCATACATTTCATTCAAATATCTCACCTTATTATTATCAATGTCATTTTTTAATATTTTTCCATTAAAGTCTCTTATACTTAAAACTATAATATCCCTGTACTACTAGTGTTAAATGTTGTGGTAACTGCGTTCTTACTATAGAACTAAACATACAATCATCTTTATCCATTATGGAGTTAATTTGAACATCCTTATCTCAATTTTTCAAAGCAGCAGCTAAATAAATGTAAATGTAACACTGTCTTCTGTGGTCAAGGTACAGCTGTTTCACAGAAAACGCCATGGCTTACTTTAGTGCACAAGTAAATGTTGAGTTTATCAGAAAATACTATCTATGTAAAGTCTGACTAATCCAAAATGATTAAAATTGCACAACTGAGGTGAACATTTTATGTTAAAATAAAATTCACAACTTGAAAAGCACAGCTGCAGGAAAGATACAGAAACAGTGTTGTTTAAAACTACTTGTCTCTGTCAAACCATTAAATGAAATAATTTACAAACAATTGTAAGTGGGTGGAGTCTAGGGACCCCATGGAGTTTATGTCCACCTGCCAGTTAGTTGCTCTGCATGTGCCACACATGGGCTGTTATAAAAATGAAAAACGACTTACTACAATTCTCTCTCTTTCCTCCCTATATCAAAAAAAAATGTGTATTCTTTTCCATCAAACAACATTAACATTTTAATAAATTTACTTAAATAAACAAAAAAGTATCAAAGGCTAATACAGTAAATTCAGCCAGAAATAAAGTGACTCTAAGCAGAATCAAGGGAGTTGCTTCTTGCATGCTCCCCAAATTATCAACAGCATAAACAACTACTGAAATGACTGAAAAGCAGTGATATTAAGCTGGTTGGTACTGGTTTTCCAAAACAATACAGCAAGCAACTAGTTTGAGAGTTTGACGAGAGGCTGGTAGTTGAACTTTCTGAGCAGAAAAGTAGCACAATTCAAAAGTCAAAGCAATACCAGCTGTAATATGCCAAATTTAAAGTTGACAATTATTTCAGACTCCGGAAGAGTATAATGTAGGAAATTCACAGGTCTCTCATCCTGTAAACTGCTCTGAAATTATGAATTTCTATCCAGAAATAAATTACTACCTTGTAAAGCCTGCACCATCATATAATTGACTATATTCAGATACGAATGTCTAAATATGAGTCCAAACACAACTACAATAAAATCTTAGGTAAAGTGTCACTTGGTTACATGTATTTAACCCATTCATATTACTTTTAGCAAAACAGTTCGTCCATACATGTATTTCACGATTGTTTTCTCATGCTTAAATCATTTCCAATGAGCATGAAGAAAAACGATAATTTATTAAGGCTAAAAAGTCATGTTAAGTATATTGATTATGTCCTCATAGTTTTATAATGTTCTCTTACCATGTTAAGTACAAAGAAGCAATATGTCCTCAATGAATTTTCACAAATAGTGAAAGAAATAGGGAATTTTTTCTTTCATTAATTGACATTGAAATTAAGGGAAATATATAATACAATACTGCGGTGGGCTGGTGCCCTGCCCGAGGATTTGTTACTGCCTTGTGCCCTGTGTTGGCTGGAATTGGCTTTAGCAGACCCCCCGTGACCCTGTGTTAGGATATAGCAGGTTAGAGGATGACTGTCTGATATAATACAATATACAATTATGAATAATCAAAATATACTAAGAAAGTCAAATGTTCCAATCATATCTTACTAACTTAGCAACTCAATTAATTGATTTATACATTTTCATATATATCCCTTTATCCCTGTGTAGTTTTAATCCACAATTCTAACTGCTCTCTCCAAACTATTGTTTGCTCTGACTAAAACTCATTGTACCTCTTTCAAAATTCACATCCTTTGGTCTTGTTTAATGTTTCAGTGTACCTTTTTAAATGTGTTATCCTTAACAAATGAAGAGTAAAATTACTGAGAAAAAAAAAGCTGCCGACATTAATGTAATCCACGCTATGTTTTGAAATTTAATGTTTAATAGTATTATTTGCACTAGAGGTCAACCAATTTTATTGACAAATTCCAGTTACTGGTGAATGGCTTCTCATGCTTAAACACTTTTTATGCTGCAGCATTGTATGTGTATTATGATACTAGAGGTGTACAGCTCAACTTTAAAACTAATTACAGCAGATGTGTCTCAGAGACCTAATATTTGCAAACATTGATCAGGCAATTGTAAAACAGATAATGAAAGAAGAACTAAACATAAAATTAAACTTGAATGAAAACCTCAACCATAGTGAGCTATCCCGATGATACTAAACTTTTACATGTATTAAGTATAAATGCCACCATCATCAAATATATATCAAATATATTTAAACAGTTCAAAAATATACAGTTCTTCAATCCACAAACACTTGTTATGTATAACATTTAAATACCTGGTTTCACATTATGGCTTTGGAATATTGATTGTTGCACTATCCCACACCAACCCAGGTCCATGCATCTTTTGTCAAAGGTTTGGTAAAGCTTGTAAATGCTTTCCCTGCAGTCCAGTAGAATATTTTCATCAACTGTTATCATAATTGCCAAGGTGCTCACTTGTTGTTATCCTCTGTTTTGGCTTAAGATGACTTAAAAAGCAACTGATTTAACAACACTGCATAAACTGTAAGGATTGCTCCACATGCATGCATTACACATCACTGTTCCAAATACATGCCTTTCACATCTATTTTTATCAGAGGCTATAACATTAACCAATCAGGTGCATCTTCTCATGTATTTCCATCCAATCCGTGGGAACAGTCACCCTGGCAACACACGGTCAGACTGGAATCATGTCCAATTTATTAAAAAAAAAAAAAAAAAAATGCGTCTATAGCAGCAGGGGTGAGAAATGTCTCTCCAAATTGGTACGGAAAAAACTGAGGTATAGACAGGGCACTAAGCCACTTAAAAATGTCAGGGCAAGGAATGGCCATCTTGCACCCACATTTAACATTTAATAATAAAATATCCATTGTTTTGTAACAAAAAGAGCTACTGTAAAAAAGTATTTCAGACATTAAGCCACCCACCAGGATGATGCCTTCGCTAATAGTTTTTATTAAACTGCACAAGACAGGTGAAGCTTGCAAGTCTAAGCATTCATTCACTTTCATACTTTCCATTACAGCATCCAGTTATTGGCAAATGGACTTGCTGTTTAACATTTACAGTAGTTAATGAAAATAAGACACATCTTTATGAGAAAGTCAAAAAGGAATTTCAAATTAAAAAATCTTTAATGAACTAACAATCCTTAGAAACAAAACTAATGGTTCCAAAAATAAAAAAAATAAAATTGGCTGTTTGGATAGTAAACAGTGTAGTGTAGAGTTTAAGGCTGTAGGCTTCAAAACCTGAGGTTATATGTATGTATTACAGTTTATTACACCATACCAGGAGTATAATAAACTCAGACTGAGGTATTCAAGGTCTTAGTTCAGACTAAAAATAGCATGATACAGCTTCCACCCCCATTACCCCTCCTTGGACTGTGATTTTGGCATGGGGTGGGGAGGTGTCGTGTGTTTGTATGCCTCAAGGACTCTTTGAACTATGTAATATGCAGATATGTGCTCCTGAAAGGTCTGGCCCTTACTTTTAGACCAGTTTGCTTTGGATAACCCTAACAACTATCCATTAAAGGCCCTCATGATAGTCTCAAACAAATTAAACATCGTTCATCATTCAGAAATTGGATACTACTTTCCCACTTCTGGAGCGATGCTTGTTAGTGGAGTTTTCCATCAAGCAATCGGGAATCATGTGACCAAACTTGCCCACTACAACCCAATTAAAAAAATCTCACTAACCATAAAGGAATTGAATAGGGTATGGTGCAGTGTAACAGAAAACAGTAGGACTGATTCAGGCACACTAGATCTCTGCAATTAAAAATGGTTCTTCGAATATGCAACATAACTTCTAATGTGGGGAAGGAGTCAGAATCATGAAGGAGGCTGAAAAATACCAGCTAGATACAGTATAGTCATTCTCACCTATCTGCACAGAATTGGCTTTGGAACTAAACTTTTTGATGAAGGGTGTCTCCTTTTCTATTCATGAGTTGCTGTAAGGGGGAAGCACTAAGTTGTTGAGGTAATACAATCCTCAGCTGGACCCCATACAGTTGGAGACTGTGGTTGAACAACAGAGTTGTGCGACTTTGAACATCAGTAGTTAAAATCTTAATTGTAGCTTGAATGTATGCACTATACAATTATTCGTTAGTATTTGGCCATTTTAGGAACACTACATTTGTTGATGAAAAGGGTGTCATCTATTGACCCTATAGTCCTACTAGGAGACTTCAATTCTCACAAGGTGGTAAAATACCTGGACAGGTGTGAGTGGGATAAACAGCTTGCCTGATCTAAACCCAAGAAATTACTTATTACTGAATTCATGTGCTAGGCATGGATGAACACTGTACCTGGTACCGCATTACACTTTGGCCAAAGGTCAATATTCAACTTTACTGGTGTGCCATCTGATCTTAGGCCATATGCTCAGATAATTTTTAGTACTAATAGTAACAGTCTCTCCAATATACTGTAGCTGAACTCCAGATTCAGGATGAACAATGAGAAGTCTGGACAGAAAACAGAAAACCAATTCTCTAACCTTCTATATATTTAAGGGGCAATGGGTGTCAGCCAATCTAGTTTATATGTGCTTTATGAATATGTAAAAAGCTTTGTGCCTTGTTTTATTTTGTGGGTGGTGTTTTAAGTATATGCAGCTCCTGGACTGCTGTTCTGTGACATTTACTGTTGGAGAATCTTTCAAGGGTTTGTCTTATCTATCAATATGCATCTGTGGAGTAAGGAGTACTCAGGTGAGAACCCAAAAATGCCATCTATTCTGTTTGCAGATAATAGTGGCTTCATTAGATTGTTCTCTGGTATACATTAGAAAAGTTCTATTAGTAAATTGTGATGTGGTTGGGATGAGAATGAGCACCTCCAAAACAGTGGTTGTGATCCTCTCCTAGAGTGAGTGTGCATAAAATAATCTGAGGTTGGTTTTCTCTTTATGCTTATTTCTGCCAGAATAAGCCCCTCAATCCACACAATCTAATCTTGAAAGCAAATGACTTAGAAAGTTAAAAAAAAGTGTCAAAGTCAGAACTTGGAGGGTGGCAGTGGCCACAAGTTTTCATTACAATCGCTCCTTTTTTTGCTTTAATTTTAACCAACTTGCATTTTAATTGTTTAATTTCTTCTTTAACCAGCAGACAAGCAATAATGACATGTAAAGCACGCGAGTAGAAAAGCTGTCTGTCTCTGATCCCACTTGCACCTGTGTCTTTCATACAATACTTGTCTTAATAAAAAATCTAATGAGAAAAAGTGAAGGTCTGAGAAATATTAATCTGCTGTGGTACACACATCATCTGGATCGGACAGTGATCTCAGAATAAAGAAAATCAGTTCTGTAAATGACTGGTGAGGCATAATGTGAACACAAACAAGCCACATAATTCAACAATGGGTTTAATTAACAGGTGAACAACAGATTAGGTTAAATGAAAATGGTGGCCCTTCTGGACTGTTACAGGTCCTGAGTTAGCTGGTAATCTTTTAACATGGTTTGCATCTTTTACTGTGAGTGCCAGTTAAGGGAAAAAGCAATTAAAGACTGTGGTGGGCTGGCACCCTGCCCGGGGATTTGTTCCTGCCTTGCGCCCTGTGCTGGCTGGGACTGGCTCCAGCATACCCCCGTGACCCTGTGTTAGGATATAGCGGGTTGGATGATGACTGACTGACAATTAAAGAAGTATATTATAATTAAGGCAAAAGTAGTAACTGGTTACTTATCAAGAAGGAGGAATGAAAACTTGCAATCAATGTTGCCCTCCAGGATCAGAGTGTGATACCCCATGCTCTGGGTTATGTACAGTAGTCAAATTGTTGTATGATTTACCCTGCCACAGAATGAAAAGTTTTCTATAGTTAGGTGCACAAAAAGTGTGTGTGTGTTGTTGAGATCTGGGGTAGTACACCTAACCTCCTCTTTTTGTCAACAACAGGAATGAAAATGCAGGAAAGTAGGCACCTAAAATTGGAAGCAAATGTATCACATTTTACAATCATTGGCAAACACCTTTTTTTTACTGCTTTCATTTAATCAAATAAACAACTCCCTCTACAGTTAATACAAGGCCTTGCACCACAATGAGTGGCTGCATAAAACTCTTTACCACATTACAAAAAAAAAGTTTCTTCTTAATCATAAGGCCTATATCAAACTTTACAAAAGTATTCTATGTCAGAATCTTTTAAAAACCATTTGACAAGTATACTCAGAAACTAAAGAGTAAGTCTAAAAAAAGATGTATACACACATTACAATTAACACCATACACAGAAAGCAATTATTCTAATAACGTGAATTATCAACATGTCAACTGGAGAAATATTTAGGACCGTTCAAAGATGATTAGATGAAAATTCACATACTCCCTGCAGTATTAATTAAACAAACAGACAGCTACAGGCAAAACAAGCAGATGCTGTGGTGAAAGTGGTTAAGACTCTAGTGGTATTTAACCAGTGACAAATGCCTTAGTTGTAGCTGTTTTGGAAAGATTTGTGCCAGCTTTATGCAGCTTCAGAAGTCTCTGTTTTCCTATGAACAAAAACAGTAGTAGATATAATCTAAAATATTACTGGATACAAACAATGTATCTGCTAATTATTATTATGAAGCAATACTACTTCATTATTAAAGGGTAACCTGGCACACTTCTAGAACTTCACTGACATTTCAATGCTAGTACTTTTAATTAAAAAGCATTATTATTACCCTGCTGTGCTTGTCTCTTCACTTAGATATACTAGTCAAAACATTTCCTGAGCCAGGTTTGAAATTACAAAATAGCAAGGTTATGCTTTTATTTGTTCCATCTTTGCGTGCACAAAAGGAAACAGTTACAGACAGAATGACAGTTCACTGCAGAACTAATTCATGAATATGCTTCCTCTCCCATAAAACACAAATCTGAACACATTTCCATGGAAACTATACTTATATAATTCGAAGTATATGACTGGGCCAAATCAAACTACAAAAAAAACTATGATTTTGAAGTATTGGTTTTGTAAAGTTAGTCCAAGTAAATCAGAAACTGCACAATAAAAAACAGTATTTGTCATTTTCAGGGCATTTCAGAAAATAGATTGAAGCATATTTTAAAGTCTTACTAAATTTCAATATTCAATTGTAACATTCTGTAGAAAAAGCAAATTTTTATTAAAAAAAAAGACAGAATGGTAGTCACACAAACAACTGATAATGATGTGATTATATGGTGTTAATAAAATGTATAAACTGCAGTATTTTTACCAAATGTACCATTGTTTCTTTGTTCCACTTTTGCAGTCTGCAGAGTAAAGTGCCATTTTTTGACAATTTATATTCTTGTCCATTCCAGTACTCTACTCAGGCAGAGAGGAAGACATCATATTTTGAAAATAGGTGGGGTTGAAGGAAAGTTTTCTACAATCAGATTGAGATTAGGGCAAAACAATTTTTGCTTATGATAAACTATAATTGTACAGGATTTTATGATACTTTAAGCTTGTACCATATGAAGGCATTTCCTTTTACAAAGCACTTTTAGGTATTGAATGGTATTAATAAAGGGTTGCATGTGGTATTTGTTATTTTTATTACATTTTCCACATTAAAAAGAAGATTAAAGGTATATCTGGAGGCTGAGTGGTTACTGATTCCACAAATTTGTTTTTCCAAAAAAGCTCTCCCTAAACCAAACAACAATTGAACTGACATGTTAGGAGGTTACAAAGTGAAAACAATCTTCATGTAGATATGCAAGTACCTCTTTCCCTTGCTTTACTCAGTATAGAGTTCCAGGGCAACATGAAAATACCAAAAGACAGGAGTAAGGAACCAGGTCTCAAAAGGATTTCATACTAGTCTATCACAGAGCACAATCTGAACTTCACAATTAGTGCATTAGTGTATACTGCCTGAGAACAACTGCATATCATGATCTTGAACAGTCACAAATAAATCTACCATATATAAATTAGGAATTCTACAAACTGTCTTCTCACAGACTGCCACCACAGTGACACTGCAAGTTCTCATCTTAAAACAGCAACAGTAGAATCTGCATAAACACTGTCCTATTCAGTATTCCAGTATTCCATCACTAGATGGAATTCCATCTATGCCATTTTTGATGGCATGTGTGAATAAAAGTGAACAAATCAGACATTCATAAGGCATACAGATGCTTGTACATGATTCAACTAATGAGTGCCGATTCATTCAGGAAAAGTGGTACGCCTGTCTCAGTAGCATACTCTAGAATAACTATACTGTTGTCAAAGTGCATATTAACAGTACAGCTCAAAAGCCTGGTAGCTGCTAAATCACTAAATAACTAACATGGAAACCCAAAACACAGGAGCTTAAAAGGCAGTTGCATCTGTAACTTCATGTTTAGACTGAATATATTAGTAGCCTTAGTTTTTGACCAAATAAACAAAACATGTTAAATTAACAATGTAAGCAATGCAGGTTGAGTCCACAATGTACCTGTAAGAAGTTGAGAACATCTCATTGACAAAAATTCTCTTTTGGTAGGTTAAAAAAAAAAAAAAAAAAAAAATGGCCAAGGCACTCAACTCACATGCCTAACCAAGGCTTGTCTATGCATTGAAGGGACTTCAATTTCATGTCAGAGAATACTTTCCACTACATATCAGATAAGCTATATTTGCATCCAGTGTGGACATGCAGATCTTCCTTATTTATAATTATAACCTGTCTATTTTTACAACCTTCTCGTATTTTAAATAGACAACAAGAAGGTGGAATGCGGTACGATTTTGGACTTGTTATTTCTAAGGATAAAATAAATAATCAAATACATGCAGAAATGTGTTTAAGCTTCTTATCTTCAAGTTTAAATAATGAAAGAGACAGCCCAAAAGTTAAAGGCCTGGAAGAGATGAACAATTAAAAAAAAACAAAACAACCCCGCTCCCTGTTTTGTAGTAGTTTTTTTTATTTTCCACCCTCTGGGAAATTTCATGCAACTGCCCTTATGAAATGTGCCGAGTTTTCACTCCATTTAATTGTGATGGAAGCAAATACTAAAAACGTAATTTTTTTGCAACAAACAGCATTTTCTTTGAAACACTTTGAATTGAAATGCTTTCTTCCTTTGTGCAGTAGATTACATATTATAAATGGTGAATAGGGAAAAACATCATTAGCATTTGGCAAATGAATTTAGCAGTGGCATTCCTAAATTCCTGTACTTTTCAAAGAAAATGCTTAACAGCTATGAAATGTTCATTAATAAACCAAAGACAACAAATCAGCCCAGGAACATTAATTCCAGAATGTTTTGAATGTGGACCTGCACCACCCTAATAACTGGTCAAAAAGAAAATATTTAAGATTATGCCTATTAGCAATGTAAAAATACCCAAAATCTAGAATTCACTTAGAATACCCATAAAATTTTTTAAACATCACCAAGTAAAATAAAAAAAGTAATGTGATTTTTATCAACACTAATTTTATTATTTATTC
Source organism: Erpetoichthys calabaricus (assembly GCF_900747795.2). NCBI lineage: Eukaryota > Metazoa > Chordata > Cladistia > Polypteriformes > Polypteridae > Erpetoichthys > Erpetoichthys calabaricus. Next base: position 144,587,704 of record NC_041400.2, on the reverse strand, counting down.
GGTTACAGCTTACAAGAATGTTTTAAAGTAAAGGTAACAAATACTGTAACTTTACACAGTTAAAGCATCCCATGGAATTCACACATTTTTGATTATGTATTGCCTTAATACCACAAAAATCAGACCCTAAAACATTAAAAGCCTTATTTTCATCAATGATCCTTTAGTCACTTCAATGGATCACTTACATAATCAATGTGTTGGAAGATTCACTAAAATTAATCTCCAAATTACACTTGAAACTGAAGCCTTCAATGTAACACAAGTAATCCATTCTCCTTGTCATGTATTTGCAAAGTCTGTTTGTTGGCAAGTTTACCAAAGCTGTGTTTCCATGTGTCATTCTTTTAAAGTGTGATACAGGAAGAGTAGTGTTACTGTGTTCTGACAATATCTTTATTGCCCTGAGGTAGGAGTTCCATTGAGAAACATAAATTAGTAATGAAAAAGTTTAAAAACAAACCAATCTTTTTGGCATCCTTCACAGTAAATAGGTCTTTAAAGAGCTTTACATGAACCCAGAATTTGCATATTTCTACAGCTGGAGTGCACATAAGTAAAAGCAAATTGTTTTTGGTAATACAGTATGTTAATGCCAAGACTTGACATTGCAGTCTTTCTTGCTTCCAGCACCAATGTTTACCCACCAAGGCTGTAGATTCAAAAGAAAAATTAAGTCAATATAAAGACTTATGCTGTCCTGTATGCTGTACTTAAAGAAGTACAGAACTGTGAATTTCAGCAACAGAGTTAATTACTTAACAGCTCAATAACAACATTAAATTGATGTGGATCTACAAAGTTAAGATTTCAAGAATACTGTACACAAATTAAAATAATCCTTCAGATTGAATTTTCATCTGCATAACAATATTCAATGCAAAAAGCATTAATATGGTTCTTAAAGTATTACTAAGTTAAAAGAGGCTCAAAAATTACTATTTTAAGCAGCTCTGGATACAAAGATGAAGTCATCATCATTTAAAAAAAAACCCTCTTTTTAGTTATGAAAAAAAAATAGTTTTTAATTGTTAAACTGCAATTCAGTTAAATAAAAACCAGCAACTCTATAAAAGTACTATTTGGTACCATTTTACCTTCTTTCCTTCATCTAGAGCTCAGGAGAAATTAAGACCACATTTTTACTCTTTCTTGTAAACTTCAGAGTTTCCACATGCATCTTATAACACATAATTTTCTGCTCTTTCATGGGTCCTAAACGGTTTTGCTTTTTGGACATGTCGCTAATCCAGCCAACAGACATGCCTTGCTTCCAGTAAGAAGATTTGGCAATTTAAATAGCAGTCTCTTGAGGTGATCAAGTAATAAAGCACACATGGAAATCTCTCACGCACATACACCGTAATAAAACAGCTAAATATTCTAAAATGGCTGCAACTGAGACAAGTGCCTAAAGGCATGATTTTTTTTTATTTCTTATTTTTCTATAAGTATTGACATGTGTGAAAAAAATAATAAAAATAATAAACCAAAAATTCATGCAATACCTGCAAAACATCTAAATCCCTCAAAACAGGCCACATGATTTAGTGAGTACATATATAAACTCTTGATGTATATTTTTAGAAAGTCACTGTGTACTGGGGAAATTCCTAAGGACTGGAAAATAGGTATTATTATCCTGTTATATAAAAAGGGTGACTAGGCAGTTCCAAGTAGCTATAGGACAGTAATCTTAATGTGCATCTCAGGTAAATTTATGGAAGGAATTAAGAAAAAAAAAAAATAAAGTGACACTTGGAAAGTGCAGGAGTTTCACTGAATAGTCCGCATGCGTCCTGACAAAGGAGGTCCTGTTTTACTAACATGCTGGAATTCTATGAAAAACCAACAAAAGGATACAATCAAAGCAGTGCATATGTAATAATGGTTTTCAGAAAGCATTTGACAAGGTACTACATGAGAGGTTGAGCTTCAAACTAAAAGAAGTGGGAGTACGAGTGTAGTGTGTAGATGTTTTATGTTGCAAGAGTTACTTTAACATGAGTTCAACAGGAACACAGGGAAAGAGTTGGAAACTTGTTGAGGGTAAATTTCACATAAACATTTTTTCCCACACAGAGAATCAGACACATAAAAAAAAAAAAACGACCAAGGAGGATTTTAGGGCCCTTCACATCTAGACTTGATGTTATTTTGGAGGGAGAAGTGGATAGAATTGGTGAGCGTGGTTGGGCTGTATGGTCCGTTATCATCGAAATGTTTCTAATGTTTTAATGATGTTCATGGCATTAAAGGTTTCTGAGAATACATTAGAGAATCCGGGAAATACACTGGCTAGCTTCAAGAGATTCTTTTTTATCGTAACATACACAATTTAGTGAGTGGACACAACTAAATGCTAAATACGAAGTCAAGTGTTTGCAGTTAAACAGAGAGTTTCATGTCTGTAATGCAAATTTCAAACTAAAAGAACAAGATGCAACCAAAATTTGTAGTAGGTATACCTGAACAGATTCATACTTAAGCTTATATATTTATCAATCTGTTTGAAACTAGCTGTAATTCTTTTCTGCAACATTAGTAAAAATTTTCAGTTCAGTTAAATAGTACCATCTATATGATTTGCTGGCACACAGTACACAGCGTAAAAGGGTTTGGACTGAATGAGCCTTAATTTGCTGAGAATTTCAGCAGTTTTCCCACCATTAACAATACATTAATCATACTATGAGCAAGTGGAAGACTGTCAGCAAATGCAGTTTAGAAACAATTTTTAAATTTCAGAATAATTTTAAAAATAAGCCACACACAGCAATATGACAAACTACTAAAAATAATAAAATAATAAATCAAATGTCCATTACTCAAGCCATACTTAATAAAGAAGTTTATAGCACATAAATGTATCATGCATATGGACTGTATGCCATGTAAATTGTATCCAATTTGCAGTGCAAATTTCTGGAAAAATTGCATCTGCTTTTGCATCCTTCTCATGTAAAAACTGAACTTATTGTCCTATAGCTAATTAAATCAGTGGCTGATAGTTTGTAGATGACTTGTAAAATTAAAAAAAAAATTAGTAAAAAGGAAAAAATCTATGCATAGCACCAGATTAAAAATGACAATATTTTACAAACTTTGATGAAACAGGTTTTGAAAATGTTCCAAGTTTCAAAAGTATATGCATAAAGCATCTACTACCACTAGATGGTGGAAATGAGAGTAGTAAAGGAAAAAAAAAACATATATGCAATAACTTACCAAAATCTGTAATAAGATATACATTTTAAAATACTAATGTGGAATTCTTCCATTTAAAAAATATATGAAATAGCATAAATGTTGGACTACATCACAATTCAGCTAAATCAGAAATTAAAACTAACATTTTTAAGATTTCACCTGGTAGGGCATTCACATGAAAATTTCCCACAGAAGTCGGTAGTAGATAAACAAGAGAAATAAAAAATGCTGCAAAAGGTGAAGAGTACTTTTTGCATGACCAACTAGATGCCAAAATTTAAAAAAAAAAAAAAAAATTCATACTTTTTTTTTATCTATCTCTCTCTAGAATATATATATATATATTATATATATATATATATATATATATAAAATTCACTAAGCCGCTAGTGAGTAAATTCATGTTACGGAGTGAGGATTGCTCAGCTTTTCTCCATTTTGCAGCATAAACCTTTTTGTTTTTTAAAATATTCGCTGGATACTTCTCCAATAATTTTTTCTGACTTCTTAGCTTCCTCTGCAAAGACCTTGATGATATGCGCAACAGCAGAGGGGTAAACAAATATTCACCATAAAAACAGAATCTGGCTCTTAAATTTTTTGTTACACTTCTAATCGAATGGTTCAATGATAATTTTTTCCCTTTCTTTAGGATTGCTGCACCAACCTAGAAGCCACCTTGTTTCAAGTTTACATGCTATCATAAACAATAAGTAATGAATAAATAAAAATTAAAAAATAACACACACAAGCATATAAAAGGTACATTCTTTCCAGTGCTGGTTTCTGTCTTCCACCCACTACTGCTAGGATAGTTCAGTGTACACATGTAGATAAATACATGCTTGAATATAAATGCATTCATTGATGAATGGATTTTCTACAGCAACTGATGTTTATGCACAAAGGTGACAAAGTTGTCAGAAGTAACATATAAAAACATATATATAAAAAAACCTTAAAATAATCAACATTAAACAATTAAAGTTGTAACATATCATTGGTTTATTAATTTGCAAACCCTACAGTACAACAGCTGTCTAGTATACCATGTAAAACATCTGAGCAGGATCATAAGCAAAGCCCAGCAAACCAAACCTCCATGAAATATTCTCATCTTAGCAGATGCAGACCATAGCAGTAGCGGGGCCCATTCAAGGGGTAAGGACATTATCTCAAACTCCAAGAATGCAATGTGTCACATCAACAAAGGCAGAGTGTTGTTCTTTTCAGCTTGAGTCCACATATGTTAAGAAAAAACATCTAGGGTGCAAGGACTGTTACTGAAATGCACACAGAACCACATGCATGTAAACCTATCATTTAAAACCAAGAGTTTAATTACATGCAAGATTCCTCAATGGCTTCATTTGATCTCTCCCAAATATATTCTTCAAAGCAGTTCACAGAAGTAATTCAGCAGATTTAGATTTAATCAATAGAACCAAAGAGAACTATTAACCATTTTACATACAGAACACAAAGAAATACTAATTAAAACTCTACTTAAAAAAAAAAAAAATTAATTTTAAGAACTACTTAAAACCCACAAAATAGTAAAGGACATGAGTTTCTGCTATGTGTTTGTGTGTACACGTGTGTTTAGCTCACAAATATTAACACATAATTTTCTTTGACACAACCAAATTCTAAATCAACAAATGATGTTCAAAGTATTAATTTTACTTTTATGTATAGCATCAATAAAAACCACTGTATAATGTATTTCCAAGTAACAGTAATAATAATATACTGTGTCCAGGATTGCGTGGTATACTGGTATTGAAAAGGTATAGAAAAACCCAATTTCTGAAATAGGGATTTTGGTGCCAGAAATAAACAGTACCTTTCAAAGACCTTGTGCTCAATTCTTCATTCTTCCATTGTCCGACACACTGTAGACTCTGTGAAGGACACTTTCCTGTCCCTTTTGTTGCAATAGAGCGGTGTTTCTTAACTATAGGCCTCAAATGTTTGTGAGGAGTCAGAAGTTCATCCAAGTGTGAATTCTGCGCAGAGTGATATTCCTGATACTATTTAATCATACTTTTTTTTTTTTGCGGTAGTATGTGAAGCAACGCCATTAACACATCACAGAAAGCCTTTGTTTCAGTAGCACAAAATATGTTTTCCTCATGTGCCATCTCACAACCTATTAAACAGTCAGTCTGAGAAGACTCACAGCAGACACAACTAAGATGGAGATAAAGAGCAGGAACTGACAGGCAAGCTTGTGAAGTGACGCAACTGTGGCACTAAATTCAAATGTCAAAATGAAAACAGCCAGTGTGGGGCAAGGATGTGACAATTTACATGTGATGAGGTTATGAGGGGTGAGTGAATTGGGTGGGGGTGGGCATGTATAGTGCCGTGCCAGTGTGAAAGACGCTGGAATGATCACAGAGAATCAGAAGAAGAGGGACGCCTCACACCTGGACAAACTGGTGAGGAAGGCCGGCTCTATGGTAGACATGGAGCTGCACAGTTTGACATCCGTGGCAGAGCGACGGGCACTGAGCAGGCTCCTGTCAATCATGGAGAATCCACTGCATCCACTGAACAGTATCATCTCCAGACAGAGGAGCAGCTTCAGCGACAAACTGCTGTCACTGTCCTGCTCCACTGACAGATTGAGGAGACCGTTCCTCCCCCACACTATGCGATTCTTCAATTCCACTTGGGGGGGGGGTAAACGTTAACATTATACAAAGTTACTGTCTGTTATACCTGCATTTTTATCACTCTTTAATTTAATATTGTTTTTCATCAGTATGCTGCTACTGGAGTATGTGAATTTCCCCTTGGGATTAATAAAGTATCTATCTATTTATCTAGACATTCAGCAAGATATCAGGTAGTAGAGTTGAACATTTCCAACTTATGTTAAAAGTTTTCAGCAAGATTTATTCCATAACTCCTATTAAGTGCAAATAGTGGTTACATTTTTTTAGGGGTTATTTTGATTTTTTTTTTTGTTTGTTTTCTGCTCTGTTAATTAAACCATTTAATGGAACCCAGGGTATATTAAACTATTTACAGAGTTTTTTAGAAAAATGTATTGATAATGGTGGAGATCATTTTAAATATATTATTCAAATAAGCTGCATCATCTGATTTGTTTTTTTTTAACTACTTCATTCCTTATCTAGCGACCAAGTTAAATGATCTTCTATACTATACTTTCAAAAATCCCAATATCACTGTGCTGTCCCTCTGAAATTTCGACTTGTAGCAATATATTTCATTAATCTATCCCAGTTTTGAATGTAACGGTTTTAAATTCAAGCCTCAGGTGCTCCCTGTATAGAGCACGCATGTTCTTCCCGTGTGTACGCATGTTTAACCCAGGTGCTCTGGTGTCCTCTCACATTTTAAAGACATGTAGGTTAGTTGGACTGGCAATACTAAATTAGCTCTAGTTTGTGTTTCATATTTTAACCCCGAGATGGACTGGCACTCTGTTCAGAGGTTGTTCCTGCCTTGTGTCCTTTGATTGCTAACACCAGCTACACTGCAATCCTGATCGTAAGTCTGGATGGAGTATTGTTTTTACAATATGTTGTTTCCCACTTTTCACTTTCAGTAATACTCGTGTGATAAATATGCTAGAAAGGAAACAAAAATGTTTACTTTTTTATTAAATGACCATTTTTGATTTGACCCTTTATGACTCCACTATCATTATGATGAAAATCCTCTTCTTGCGTCCAAGTGCAGTATTCATTTTCTTATTGGGGTCCTCAGATTTAAAAAAAATTAAGAAACTCTACACTATGGAATTCAAAGGGGAACTGCTTCTTGTAGCAAGCCAGTGAGATGTGCTGTGCTGTAGAATCCCCTTAAACCACCCCCTCCTCTTCAAAGGGCTTTTGCCAACATCGAGAAGGCTCACATTTTTAAGGCTCATTTGTGGGGTTTTTGGGAACTATCTGCTATTTGCTTCAGTACCATTTCAGTACCAGAACTAAGTTCTGAAAGCTGGTATCAATACCGAAGATCAAAATATTTGGTCCAGTACATGGCCATAGTTACAAGTTACAATTATGTTAGATAATTGTTTGATGAAGATTAATATCTTAAAATGAGAGATCTAACAATGGTGTTTCTGTCTTCACACTACTAGCTATAATCAATAAGCTTATCACAAACAAGGGTTACATAAAACAATTTTCTATAAATTGAAACATTATACACATTTCAGTTAGCAGAGAATCAATTTTGTTGTTAACCCATGTCAGATATGCAAAATGCAAGTCTCCTAGTGATATTTGCTGTGGCAGTTTTCAGAGTAGCATGCAGGGACAGTATACTCACTGTGGTAACAAAAACACTCCCTGTCTACAAAATGACTGTTTTACTCATTTGGAGTGATGAGTCTGTGGGTGGTGTGAGAGTCAGACAGAAAAAACAGAAGAAAAAAAAATAAAATAAAAAAGCAAACATTTTTACCATCTGTACCAGATCACAGGCCACCACCCCCACCCCATCTTTCTGCAGATGTTAAAGCAACTTGACATCTAGATGGCTTGAACTAAATACTTTGCATTTCACCAAACATCAGTGAGTGCAAAAGGTTATAATTTAACACATTATGCAGTTATCAATAGCTAACTATGCGCAAAATAGCTTTATCCAGTAGTTTATACACATTCTTACATATACTGTATGCATAAAGGAGGGAAAAAAAGTCACATTTTTTCACATTGATACCTTGGTCTAAAAATTCATGAAGGAATGGTCAATGGTATAATAATGAGTATTTACTATAAGACTAGGATACCTAAACTGCTGTTAAAAAAAAATCTTTCTGTAGCGTGCTGCTGCATTAGTACAGTTCTTTCATAACACAGGAGATGGGAGAGTGGTGCAGTAGTTCAAACCATTGCCTCATATATCCAAGAGATTGTATTTAAACCTAAGTTTCATCACTGTCCGTGTGGAATGTGCATGAGTTTTTCTCTACGTACACTAGTTTTCATATTACATTAACTTTCATATTATATTAACTATATACTCTAAATTGGTTTGCTTTAAGTGAGTGAGTTTGGGCCTGTATCAATGTGTCCTCTGACTGGCACCATGTTCAATGTTACTTACTGTTAATGGCATTATATGTATTCTCCTCTCCCCTAGGGTATAGGCTTGATCCCATCTCAGGCTACCCATTCCTGCTTGTATATTCCCCTTATACACAGGGCCAGCCGTCACAATACTTTTTTTTATTTATTTATTTTTAAACACCAATGAGTCTATGCCCCGCAACAAACCAAAGGACATATTTTCAATGAAAGATTTCAAAGAATCCATATATAAAATTATTTAATTTGTAAAATGCATGCACTACAAGGAAACTCAGGCTACATAAGCAGTTTCAGTGTCTTATATAGCTAGATCAGGATATAAAAATTGAAGCTTCTATTAATACAATGAAGAAACAATATTTAATAGTTTTTCTGAGCTTATGCCACTTTCATTTTTGGACATCATTCTCTCTCTGTCATTATTACACACAAACATGTGAATGCATTTTATATGTTGTACTTTAAAATAAGTTTACACATTACGCATATCATTTAGTGAATACTGTTGTGTTTTACAGATACATATGACAAAATACAGGAATCTGTTAAATTTTCCAGTGAAACACCCAGCTCAACATATTTAAACAATCCTGCCTAACTACAGATTTCATGCCAATTTCAAGTTCCAATTTCTTAATTAAATGTTATGTAACACAGAGGGATCACTAGGGAGCAACTGTATAAATGGCATTTGTCTTTTCAGAGTACCACAGAAAGTGAATCTGCAAACCATTATTAATGGTTCTCATTTGATATGGCAAAGAAAGGATTTAGCCAGTTGCTGTTGCCACAGAAATTGTACCACTCTACAAGACTAGTGTTCAACAGCTGTATGCTGGAACACTGGATTTCCTTTCCATAGTAATGAAAAAAATTAGAAAGTTCCTCTACCAAAAAGGAAACACACTTCACAAGAATAATGAAATTAATGAACTAGGGAAACAGGAATTTAAGTCATTTCAAATCAAATTCTCCTAAAGTAAATGGAAAAAAGCCTAATTGTGTCTTTAGACACTTCCTCTTCCCAGGAATATATATGAAATGGCACTACTGAATACCTGTGTATTGCAACAATAAAAAAACTTTAGTGCTAGGTTTTTTTGTTAGGTCAGCAGGGTGGTACCAACTTGGCAAAGTGGCCAGCTTGACATCCATGATGATTAAAAGCTACAGCTCCTGTACACATTAAACATTACTTGAGACCATAACCTGTGCAATAATTCAAGCTCAAGTTTTATTTTTAACAAAATGTGGTGAATCATAGTGAACATGCTACACTGCATTAGACACTTTGGAATGTACCATTTCACAAATGCAAATCATTTTTAAATTTGAATTTCTCTACACACAACAAAATGTTAGTACATTTAGTTGTTAGTATTTCAAGTGTTCTAAATGATTCATCTTTTCTTAATTAATTAACAATTTACAATGAGACAAAAATAACAAAGTAGTCAACAAATAACCAAATAATTTGAATCAATGGCTTTTACTGCTTTCATGTCAGACTTAAAGAAAAATAGAAAAGAATGTTCCCCTTTTCGATCAAAATGAAGTAGCAGCACAAAAATATACACACAACCATAAAAAGATGTAATGTGCTCTGCTTACTTTTTTTAACCAGTGTTTTAATACTAATTTCTCATGAACTCAAAGTGTTACACTCTTAAAGCAGTCCTTTTGAAAGTTGTCCTATTGAAAAGCTGAAGTGCTATTAATGAGCATCAATGTTGCACAAGAGTGATTGCTATTTTTCTCTCAGAAGCAGTAGCTGCAGATGCTTTTAATTCACAGTCCACATTTTCAAAATATTCTATTGGAAAAACCTAATCTCTGGGAATCAGGGAAATATATGCCTGTATGCTGTCAAGATGATTGACATTTCAGGATTAAAAGCTCCTCTTAAATAGCAAAGGTGATTAGAGCTGCTGCATTATTAGCATTAAGTTGCCATTTTAAAGTCTTTTAGTCTTTACAATGCAGTTAAGAAAAGCATTCTTCTCTGACAAAACACTTTTTCTGCTGTCACACTTTACCTTTTTTTTACCAAAATAATTGGAAATGTCTTATTTTAGTTATTTCTACCTAGAGTAAGGCTTTTAAATTTTCTGAAAACATCCTATTTATTTACTTTCTCCATTTTTCTTAAGCCTGAATGTAACAATTCAATGTAACTATCTGTAATTATTAGCCACATACTACAAAATTCATGATGTTTTGGACAAACATTTTGGTGGATTGGGAATGGGCAGCCGAAATGTATACCTTAATGTTTTTAAACTGTTCATGCCCAGTATACTCCATGTGTTACTATGTTTGCGCTAAATGTCCACCAGCTGTAAACAGTATTTAAATTACTGAAGTAAAGCCCCCAACACAAAAAAATATAATAATTTTGAATCACTTTTTGATCTCATATCCAGTTTAGAAAGCCGGATATTGAAAAAAAATTTCAGATTCCTCTTGCATTATTTTCATGGAGCTGTTTATATTGTAGTATACTGGTTAATCTTTTGTTGCATATAGTGGTTAAATCCTTTAGTGCCTAGATGTGGTGCTATAGATTTATTCTCAGTGCTGTGAATTGTGCATCTCACATGATGAAATAGTAATAGGGGGTGTTGGAGGAGGCCATGAGAACTTCACTCTTGAATAGACACAACGCTTACATGGGAGCTGGTGTTATTACATGTTGCAAATTAAATAGCTATTACTTAAGATGTTTTTTCCTTCTTTTTTGCATTATTAGCAAGCTCTATCATACAGAAGTGTTCCAGAGAAGGCAACAGTAAGCCATAATGGATAATGAGAAAATGAAGTCTTTTTATATTAGAAAATTGACCGCTAAAGGATTTTTATAGTTAAAACATCAAACAAAAAATGTATTTAAAAACAAGGGTTACCATATCCGCCCAGCAGTATTTTAACATACCCATGAGGATACAATCTTAATCATCATAAGAGAAGCTATAAATAAAAACTCTATCTTTCGCTACTTGGGCATGGAGCTTTATTAATAGCAGATTCACCCTCTACCTGCACTTTCCATTTGCAACATCCATCCATCCATCCATTTTCCAACCAGCTGAATCCGCACACAGGGTCACGGGGGTCTGCTGGAGCCAATCCCAGCCAACACAGGGCACAAGGCAGGAACCAATCCCAGACAGGGTGCCAACCCACCGCAGGACACACACAAACACACCCACACACCAAGCACACACTAGGGCCAATTTAGAATCGCCAATCCACCTAACCTGCATGTCTTTGGACTGTGGGAGGAAACCAGAGCACCCGGAGGAAACCCACGCAGACACGGGGAGAACATGCAAACTCCACGCAGGGAGGACCCGGGAAGCGAACCCAGGTCCCCCAACTGCGAGGCAGCAGCGCTACCCACTGCGCCACCGTGCCGCCCCATTTGCAACATATGTAATCTAATTCATCCACATATTTGTATTAAAAGAGCAGCTTGTAAATATGTAGGTATTTTTTAGCATTTACTTCCATTACACAACATCAAATAAAAAAAAAAGTCCTGGTTAAACACTCAAACAAAATTAGATGCTTTAAAATAAAGATACACTACACTTATCTGTATAATTTTACAGTGTACTTACTAGGATTTCAAATTAAATGTTGCAGTATTAAAAAAAAAAAAAAAATCACACTTCTTACATTTACCAATACAACTAATAATTACTGATCTGTGATTTAAACTAATCAATATAAACTATGCATTTTAAATTAAATTGAGAGAGTGCTTATTAATAAAGCAACATAGACTGCATCAAATGACACACATGTCTATGTAACAGAGAGCCTTAAATATGAGCAGCTGGACCTCATGAAAAGCTTTTACTGAAAATATAACAAAAACATGTTATATTTTAACCCAAAACATAATTTAGATGAAGAAAAAAATTAAGTAAAAAAAAAGATTTAAACTTCAACACCACTGCACCAATAACTCCATAGTTCTGAAGAAAACAAGCTCACAAAGTTAAAAATTCAAAATAAAAAAAAGTAACTTGGCAAACTACCAATTTAGGTCATTGCTTCCTTTTGAAAAATGTTCAAAGTAAATATAATTTTATTTAATAAAGAATCAATGTTTGTGGGAATATTGTGAAATTTCATCCATTTTCAAAGCTATATTTCTTCCTGGCACAAAGGAGTGAAGCAACAGGAGATGAAGTTTAGTTTTGGCTTACTCAGACACAACAGAGGAATAGATCACATTGCTTTTCAATTGTTTAAATTTTCCGCAGTGGTCAATAAATTTGTTGAATTTCCATCCATGTATGTTAAGAAACGGCAACCATTACAATCAAACATAAATCTGATGAGCTACTCTAAAATTATACTGAATTTTACATTAAAACCAAAACTTCTAGAAGCATAGTTTAAGATGGAGGAGTACCTACCAGAAGATGGCACTAAAGTAATCCAAATTAATCCTTGCACATCAGTAAACGTGTATAGCCTATATTTAATAGTCAGCCACAATTAAAGCCAACCCTGCTAAACTTAATTTTATGGTACGGTTATGTTTGAATCGACTGCAAGTGCAGATTAGAGAATGCCCACTGATTAGTAAATGATCTATATTTAAAAAGTCAAAAGGTGTAACTTAACAAAAATTTTAGAACCTCATAATCAGTAACAGTCCAAATTATTAAGACTAAAACTGTAAATGCAGTGATCCATATTACCCATGAGAACTGCAACAAGGAGAAATGCACATGCAAAGAAACTTCAAATACCAAATATGAAACCATCCAATCAGACCCAAACATACTATACTGCTATTTTTACATTTCATAATTTTATTCTACAGCAGGAAAATTAAAATAAAACCTAGAAATGTGTAAGCTTAATCCCACTTATAAATTCTAAATTTATTATGTATCTTTAAATAAAAATTACTGTTATTTTACAGAGGGAGAGATTAAAAATTTGTAACAGGGTTACATTTATTTTAGAAACGGCATAGTAATCATTTCCTGAAAATTTAGAAAGAAAAAAAAAAAAAGCACAATCAAGCCGCTTGCCTTTTCACTCATTCCGCCAATTAAAAAACATTTGACTCAAACTACAATGCCGCTACAATGATGACGAGAAGTTCAAATCCACTAAAAAGGTATGCACATTGCTCCTGACATTTTAAGCATACTCCCAACACATTCCATTTTTTTCAGCTCTGTTGACAGAGTATTATTTAAAGTTTTATCGTACTCCTGTTCCAATATGCCCTGTCGCTCAACCCAGAACATTATTGCTTCAGTAACAATTTACTCTGGGGCACTATAACCATGTAAAATGACAAAGCTTCCAAAGCCAAAATGATTAGAGCATTTTGGAAACCAGTCTTTCTTCACAGAACTAACATTTGTTAGATTCTGCCATTTTTAATTTACAGAGATACTCCTTTTTATACTTCACGAAAATGTTATGCTTGCATGTTGTACTATTATAGCTAGTGCTAGGCAAGTATGTTAAATCAGCTGGTCATGATTATATATATATATCCATCCATCCATCCATTGTCTCCCGCTTATCCGAGGTCGGGTCGCGGGGGCAGCAGCTTGAGCAGAGATGCCCAGACTTCCCTCTCCCCGGCCACTTCTTCTAGCTCTTCCGGGAGAATCCCAAGGCGTTCCCAGGCCAGTCGAGAGACATAGTCCCTCCAGCGTGTCCTGGGTCTTCCCCGGGGCCTCCTCCCGGTTAGACGTGCCCGGAACACCTCACCAGGGAGGCGTCCAGGAGGCATCCTGATCAGATGCCCAAGCCACCTCATCTGACTCCTCTCGATGAGGAGGAGCAGCGGCTCTACTCTGAGCACCTCCCGGATGACTGAGCTTCTCACCCTATCTTTAAGGGAAAGCCCAGACACCCTGCGGAGGAAACTCATTTCAGCCGCTTGTATTCGCGATCTCGTTCTTTCGGTCACTACCCATAGCTCATGACCATAGGTGAGGGTAGGAACATAGATCGACTGGTAAATTGAGAGCTTCGCCTTGCGGCTCAGCTCCTTTTTCACCACGACCGACCGATGCAGCGCCCGCATTACTGCGGATGCCGCACCGATCCGCTATATATTGCCTTGGATTCTTGTATGTCTAAGCATTATCCTCCGATAATGGCTCCTGGCGGGAGCTGAAAGCTCAGGAATAAAAACTACTTTATGATACGTGATTCATCTTCTCCCTTTGTGGATCTCCAGCTGCAAATATGAAAACCGTATCACAGACCTTCGCTTCCATATATATACATATATATATATATATATATACATATACATATATATACATATATATATACATATACATATATATACACATATATATATACATATACATATATATACACATATATATATACATATACATATACATACACATATATATATACATATACATATACATATACATATATATACACATATATATATACATATACATATATATATATATATATATATATATATATATATATATATATATATATATATATATATATATACACACACATACATATACATACATACATACATATACATACATACATATATATATATATATATATATATATATATATATATATATATACATACATATATATATATATACACATACATATATATATATACATATATATATATATACATACATATATATATATATACACATACATATATACACATACATATATATATATATACACATACATATATATATATATACACATACATATATATATATATACACATACATATATATATATATACACATACATATATATATATATACACATACATATATATATATATATATATATATATATATATATATATATATATATATATATATATATATATACACACATACATATATATATATACACATACATATATATATATATATATACACATATATATATATATATGTATGTGTATATATATATATGTATGTGTATATATATATATGTATATATATATATATATATATATATATATATATATATATATATATATATATATATATATATATATATATATATATATATATATATAAAAAAGAAGGTGCCATAATATTATAGGGTGAAGGATAAACTGTACAGGCATAGCATGGTGCAGGATTTGAAATGGTCTGCAAAATAATACATAAACAAAACAGAACTTCTGTATTTTCAAATACTGTAAAATTTTTAACCAATTTATTACATACATCACTGAATGGTGAAACTTGGCCTCTCTTTCCAGCTATAGAACAAGCAAGAATTCTGCAGAAACCAGCTAACTGAGACAGCAATGGACATTCAAGCCAATTTCTACATTGCAATGACATATAAGTACATGTTTAAGTTTGTACCATTTTCAGCTTTTCAACCTACAATAACAATATACTCTGGAAAATATTTTAAAACGTTAAGAATGAAAAACAAACTACTAAATCCTAAAAATTAAAGAGCTTACATTTAAAAGTTGTTTTGAATGTAATTGGTACAATTTATTAATGCACAAAACCTACAAACAATTGGCATTAAAAAAGGCATTTACTGAAATCGCTATTTTCATTGCTAATATTAATAACGAAGAATGAAGATAAGCAAAACAGACTAATAGATTGTTACCTTGCTCAGAGTCTGAATCAGCTTTTCCTGCTCCAGGTGCAACAGGCAAGGGTCGTGGAGGTCGTGGTTTTGGAGTTGGAGGAGATATCCTCTTCTTACCCAAGAATTCAACGTATGTTCCAGGGAACTCTCCTTTTTCTTGAGTCATTTCGTTTAAACCACTTAGCCAGCCCATTTCATCGGGCCTTTCTTCAAATCCATCACAATATCCAAGAGCCAGCAAAGTGCCCTTACTAACAAGTAAAATGTCTCCAACATGCAAATCAATATCATCCTTTGCCTCCTTTTTGTAGTCATAGAGCGCTCTGTACTGGTATCCCTCTGCACTCATTTTGAAAGCTTTTTCGAAGAAGCTGGAACAAAATTTTAATATAGAAAAAAGAATAACTCCGTCTTCAAACCTTCCAGTATTGCATCATAGATAAACACAAGTGTTTCAGTGAAACAGGGCAGTTTTTGTAAAGGATGCTGAAACCAGAAAAAAAATAAAAAGAGAGTCAACTATTCAAAATGATCTTTTTGAAAAGGCTGCTGGGCACCTTTTTGGTTTGAACTAGTAAATTCTATATCCCATTAAACCATCACAATGCAGACTGATTTTGAAGATCTGCAATCTCCTGAATCTTCATTGTGCCCATCTATCAAATACTTTCTGCTGTGGATGTCTTTTTGCACACCTGACCTAGAAAACACAGAAGAATTATTTGTTATATGAATAGTAAATATATAATATCCCACAGAAAAACACTGTTTCCAATTATTGAGAAAGAGCTGATCTATCCTTCCTCATTGCATTTTGCTCTTCTCTTTCAGTGCTTTATCATATACATTCTGTGTGCAGACATACACAATTTACAGTCTGAATTTTACAGATAAAAT
This sequence comes from Erpetoichthys calabaricus, assembly GCF_900747795.2. Classification (NCBI taxonomy): domain Eukaryota; kingdom Metazoa; phylum Chordata; class Cladistia; order Polypteriformes; family Polypteridae; genus Erpetoichthys; species Erpetoichthys calabaricus. Next base: position 144,570,899 of record NC_041400.2, on the reverse strand, counting down.
ATACACACACCCATATAAAAAAATCAGAAAGTTTCCATGATAGTATGATTTTCTTCTAAATAAAAATAAACCTGGGTAGCCTGATGGCATGGTGGTCAACACAGCAACCTCACTGATACAGATTCCTAAAACTGAATCCCACAATCTGCTCATTTGAATTGCATGGGCTGCTCATGTCTACATGGGGTTTCTTCCCACATCTCAAAAGTGGTGATTGTTAGGCTAATTTGTGACTCTAAATTAACACCAGAGTGAGTATAGATATGTGTACACCTGGCAACCTGCCCAGGGTTGTTTCCCCACTTTGCACCCAGGACTGCCAGGATTGGCTCTAGAAATGCAAGTTATCTTTAATTGGATTAAGTTGGTCTGAATTAAAATAACAATGAATGACAATAAACTTCCACAACCTGTCTTGTGATTGCATGACCTTCTTTATATCCTTGTGGGCTCCATCCAGATGATCCGCTTACCTCACACAGTTTAATTGTACATAAAGGGTAGGTGACCTGGCATTGCTAATTTGTGTGTGTTCGACCTACAATGTTGTGGCATTCTGTCCAGGTGTTGTTCCTTCCTTGTGCCTGATTGCTAAGACAGCCCCCAGCTGCTACGTGACACTCCTCTTGATAAGTGGGTTAAGAAGATAGATGGATGGATAGATAAATTTCATAGTTCACCGTATGTGTTCAGGATGAAGCAATTGATTTGATTTACAGCTCTAAATTTGGACAGTTGTGAAATGCTTATGGATATTACAGATACATTTTTTCCCAGGAATCTAGGTTTGCCAAACAGCTCAAAGACACACCTTTAAGTTATCTGGCTTCTATTTTTTGCTCCTAGTCATCCATTTTTGTGTACAACTCACTGCTGAAGGGCAGCCTCAGACTCTGGCTATATGTGACTTTGACCAAACAATTGTGAGTAACATGCATATAAGGCATGCAGCAGATAGAGTCAACTTTTCTCCCCATAGGTACAACCTTCCATCCTCTTGACTCATGCTCTGCTCCTCTTTTTAGACTAACTGCTTTTACTCTGCAATACTCCACAAAAACAGTGAACAATGCTATCAATAAGTTTATACATCCAAGTGTACTAACTTCATTCGCATAGTGGTAGTGCTGTTATCTTGCAGTAAGGAAATGAAGGTTTGTGCACCAGGTGTTCTCTTTGTGGAGTTTGCATGGTCTTCCCATGTCCACAAAGGTTTTCTGTGGGTACTGTGCTTTGTTCACATAGACCAAAGCACATGAAGGTTAGGTGATGGTGATCTGGTGTTGCTAAATTGTCCTGTGTGTCTGTCTGTCTTTGTGCGTGAATGCGTGCGCGCATGCACAAACACACACTCCCCCGCGATGGGCTGGCGCCCTGACCAGGGATTGTTCTGCCTTGTGCCCAAAGGTAGCTGGCAAATGCTCCAGCTTCCCCATAACCCTGTCCTGAATAAGCAGATTCAAGAACTGGATGGATGTTTTGATCAGTATATCAAAAAATAACACTTTAAATCCCCAGGATAAGCAAAAACAAAAGTTGAGATTTTTAACCTTACCATTTTATGATGCATGGGTCTTGTTTAACAACAAAATAAAACTGAAAACGTTTAAAGGTACATTCCCCTAACCAAGAATGCAGAAAATATACTAAAATTAAATTTGAAAATGAAATGTTTCAAAACCATGCACTTAAAATAAAAAAGTAGATGTCTGTCATTGATTACGATAATTATTTTTAATTGAAGTTTAGCCTGTGGCCTTTTATTATTAACATAATCCTTCTTAGAAAACAAGAATTAGAACTGCTCTAGCCATGAAATTCTAATTCTAAATGACTCCATGTGTAAGAAATGATGAAACCCTTAATCTAATCCTGCCCCCAATACCCAACAGCGTCACACTAACCTCTGCCCTCTTTGCTGTCCTAATTTCACAGTCTCAGTGGTTCAAACCCAGAACATGATGATGAGAGAAACTAATAAGACACTTCAAAAAGCGGAGAAACTCAAAAATAAAACATGCCACCACTCAAACTCTAATGTTCTACTGTAGACATTTTCTAGACAACTTTAACCATTAAATCACTCCTGCAGAACAACTTACAGATTTGCTACCTTGGCTTGTGCCCTGTTCTGCAAGGCCAGGCTCTGGCCATCCACAGTCCTAAACTGGTTGAGAAATGCATTGGTGAATCAAGCACAAGCTAAAGTTACAAATTAATAATTACAACTTCTGATTAAAGAATGCAGTATAAAACCACGATGAACAAACAAGGTTGACAAAAATTGTGGACTCTTTTCTCAGAATTGTACCAGCAAGAACTGCACACACACACACAATTAGTTTAAACCATACACCAATTTGCTCACTTGGTCCCCTTTTGACGCAGCCAGAATGCTGCTAATCTTAACATAAACATACCTCAGTGCAACATAATACATAACTTAAGTTGAAATATGGGGGAAAAAGGTTTTGCCTTATGCTCCAAAAATGAATTTTGCACAAATGTCAAATAAAATTGACAGTTTAAAACTGCAGTTAAGCACAAATTATTTTACTTACTTTTTATAGATTTGTCTGGTTTTATCCCAGCAATTTTAAATGTCTAGACAAAAACTGTATTAAATCAAAATTGAAGCACACTGCCTGCCAACGCCGAGGGGCATTTTTGATGTTTTCCTAACAACTAACTCAACCTGGGAAATGTTAGGAACTTGTGTTAGGAAAAAGTAAATGCTTCTTTAAACGGTGCTGAAGATCGCAGGTAGAAAAGCAGTACATATGGTGAGTGCTGAAAAGGGGGAACTACAATCAATGCTGAATAAACATCTAAAAACCAACACACGACTGGATGTATAACACTGGTAATAACTATATATTCTTGTTTCAGGAGATGAAAAAAAAATACTGCAAAAATATGCAAGATGAGATTAAACGTACAACTGAAGATCTTTACTACTTCATGGCAATTGATTATGTTCTAAAATCAGCCCAATTTTCTGTTCCTTAAAACCTTATCTTAACTTCCTCTTCTGCATGAAACGGACTTCCTCTTAGCTATCAGGCAAGGTTAGAAAATTTAATAAAATAGGGACTGGTGCACTAACAAAAAAACTTTCTCGATTATTATGAGAATGCACTCTACACTTGGGCAAAGCCGCCCTAAGGCATTTTAAGGATGAATAAAATGATACACCTACACAATTCGATAATCAAGTTACAAACATTCCTGGTTGCTAATGTACGGACATCAGAACTGGTCTGGACTGTCCCGCATAATACATTGCCTGCACTACTCCTCATTTTCGGCTGGCAGACTTGCAGCAACTTGAGCTCTCACGCAGTCTTTAATTTGCTCCTCCAGCCTACTGGCTAAACTGACTACTATGGTTGCATCCATACTGACCTAATCAGTTCGATCAACTTAAACCCAAAGTGGGAGAAAAAGAACCGTTTTGCACTTTAGCTTCCAGTACCTTCTATACGCGTCAAAATTCTAGATCAGCACATCGAACTTAAAATCCCTGTCAACAGAACCACTCTACCGCAGTTCGGATTTCTTGTTTCACAATGTTTCTACCCACAACCCTGCCTATGTGAACAATATTTCGAAAAATAAATTATGGTTTCAAAACAGTCAACTAAAGACCTCGAGGTGCAAACAGATTACTGCTGACCGTAAGCCCAGTCGAGACAATGGACTGGAGGCACCGTATGGGTAGGAGACGTGCAGAAAGCGTAACACGAAACAACTGTTGCTGACAAATAGCACAAGCACAAAGGTTCATCCGTCGTATTTATAAAAAACTAATTAAAAAAATAAACAAGAATAAAGGATTAAGACGCTTTTGCACGCAAGTAAAGCCACCACTACGGGCCCCGTGCTTCACATGGGCAAAAAGAAACGCACCAGGGTGCCACTCACTTACAGCAGTTGGAGGCTGACAACCACCGGAATGCCACAGTCCTCGACTTCTCTCCTTTCCTTCCCGTTGTTATAGAACACTGCAGCTATTCCAACTTTGAGCTCCACCTCTTACACCCTCCAAAAATTTTTTTTAAATCAGATTTCGGTCACCTCCAATACAAGGAGAAATCCAGACACACCGGCGTGAATCGGTCTTCTTTCCTTTTTGGCTTTTTGTACCACCGTGAAGCAAAAGCTGTAGGACAGGGCACACGTCTACACGAGGCTTTCTTTGTGCTCGCTGGTACGCCTCACGACTAAATCCGCCCAGCTAGACAGTCAGCGACTTCGCCAAGGCGAAGCCGTCAGTCATAGCAGCGTCACACACACAGCGCCCCTCTCCTTCCGCGTGGGAATCTGGGACGCACTCACCAGACGCGTAGCAAGCCCGGCCTCTCGCCTGTTATGCAACTAGACAGGAGGAGCGCGCTCATGGTTGTGCTGTCTTTGCGGTAATGCAGGTATCGCCCCTCCGTGAAGAAGAAAAAAATATGAATTCTATCACAAACAAGCAAAACTTACAATTCCATAAGAACGATCGGCCTCTATTACTAAAATCAACACACAACGTTTTAATGACGCTGCGGAAAAATTCAACATCTGGCATTCGATCCGATTATACTGAAGAACTGCGCCAGCTCAGCAACTTTTGGGTAGTGACGAGTCAAGAGAAAACTACTCTATCTACTTGATTATATTACGATCAACTTTAACGTGTTAGTGTATGTCATGTGACTTCACTAAAACAGCTGTGTCATCGGTGCAACTGTAGCGGCAATATTGCGCCTCCACCCACATATAACCCCCAATTATTTCCTATTAAACATTCAATGTTTACTTTTCAACGCCGCAGCTCCACATAATGATAACGTAACGGTTAATACTAACCGCTCGAAATAGTGGGATTTCTAAGAGATATGTTGCTCTCGATGGTTTGATTGAAATCGCTAACATTTTAAGTTCAATGCAAATTAAATAAATTGTGTGGAATACCAGAATCATTTTACTCGAGCTGAATTTACATAGGTGGCGCAGTGGTAGCGCAGCTGCCTCGCACTAAGAAGACCTGGGTTCGCTTCCCGGGTCATCCCAACGTGGAGTTTGTATGTTCTCCCCGCGTGTGTTTCCTCCGGGTGCTCCTGTTTCGTCCAAAGACATGCAGGTTAGGTGCATTGGCGATCATAAATTTTCCCTAGTGTGTGTGCCCTGCTGGCGCCCTGCCCGGGGTTTGTTGCTGGCTGGGATTGACTGACTGAATTTACATAAAAGTTTTAAGTTTACAACGTAAATGTTGCGGCACATTGTAAGTGTGCCAAACTTGCCTCAATTCACAGTATAAGGACTACTTATAGACTATGTTTCAGTTATGGAGACGCAGATCACTAAAATTTCAGACTGTATGTATGCAAAATAGACAGGGCCTATAAATTAATATTATATTAAAAAGCATGATACAATCTCTGCACATAAGACTCCTTTAGAAAACTTTATTATTATTACCGTACTATTTTCTTTTAGCAGATGCTTTTATCCAAGGTGACTTACAAAGCAAGTTCTAATACAAGAACGAAATGAAGGTGCAAGCAACAAAAGCAACAGAGCACAAGATAAAAAATCAAAGTTAGAGGGAGTAGTACTAATACTATACTGTATAACAATACCTGCAGCAAGAAAAAAAATCAGTGTCCTAAAATCTTTTCAAGTACAACAGCAGCTATCCTGCAGAAGAGACACTATGCACTTCCAAAATACTTAATGAAAAGCGGCTAAACGTAAGTTGAGTGCAGTTGGAATAACAAAAAGGAAGTCATTCCACAGCTTTGGAGTGAAAACAGAGAAACATTGTCCAGTCCTGGAATGTCTGGCAAGACCAGGGACAGTCAGAAGACAGTCAGCGGCAAAACAGAGAGTTCTTGAAGGGATATATGGAGAGACCAAAGAAGGGAGACATTGAGGAGTAGAACTATTAAGAGAACTGTTGGTCAAGAGGTTTTAAACTGGATTCTTTCAGCAACAGGAAGCCAGCAAAAGACCTAAGAAGAGGAGTAGCAGGAGTGAAACAAAGAACATGCAACACCAGTCAAGCAGCTGCATTCTGGAGGAGCTGGGGAAGTCAGATAGTGGTTGAAGGAAGCCCTGCTGAGTTAGCAAAGGCAAAGAGCTGTAAAATGCAAGAAACTTGCTCATTGCATTTGTTTCAGAATTATGACCCTGTCCACAACATTTTGAGTAAGGTGGAAGCTATTAACATTTTTAGCAAGAAGATTACTAGATTAATTCAACAAGAATTGCAGTAAACCAGTCGAGAGTCAATGAAACAGAAAATGAAAGGGTAGGGTTGGATTCAGGCCATGTTTCATCAAGTTTTAAGAAATGAAATATATACATTTGTGTAACAAAATCTACAGCAGCATGTTATCCAGAAATATAAAACTACACACAACCGTTTAACTTGTATAAACATGAAAGACACTAAACAGATATCCTTGTGTATGATATATATAATGTGCCTAATGAAAAAAAATAACAGAATATAATAAGTTTTCTAATATCATAAACACAAAGCTTATAAAATTAAATATTGTGGCACAGCAGGTAGCATTGCGGCTTGATAGCACTTAGATCCTGGTTCACTTCACAGCTTGAAGACTCTGCATGAAGTCAGCATGTTGTTTGTGTTCATGCAGATTTCCTGTCATAGCTCAAAAGGATCATAGTGATTGGTCATTTGGTGGTTCTAAATTGCTCTTTCATTTTGAAAATTTGGATGAGCTTATGTTGCTGGTGGTAGTAGCTCCAGCTTTGCATTAGTTGTTACAGAGTTAGGCTTCATTTCTAAACCACTGTAAGCAATTACGTGTAGATTTAAAATGAGTAGATGGATAAATGGATGACGGAAACCAAGTAGAAATATACTGAACTTCCAGAATAGAAATGGTATTAGAGTTTTCAAATGAATTTGAACATGTTAATTAAATTGTTTTGTTAATTCCTTCTGTTCAAAATGAGGATATTACTTTCATTTTATCATATGTTTTAAAATGTTCTGTATTTTCTTGTTAATATTTTGTTATGTTCAGAACTTCTGGCATATACTATGCTGTTGAAAACTAAGCAGTGAGGTACATCAATGCTCTGTATGACTTTTTATTTATTTAACAGATGCTTTTACCTAAGGCAATTTATGAAAATCAACCTATACACAACGCATTTGAATGTTGACTAAAAGGTACTTAGTTAATAGGCAAGATATAACCAAACTTTTAAAGCGAAGCTCAAGTAGCTTTTTACTAAACCAATAGTGGTTATTGTAACAACTTAACAAAAAATACAGTTGTTAGGGTGAATACAAGCTGCAGAGGAGACCACAGCAGTTGAGCACTCAAGCAATCCAGGGGTGCTGTCATCTTTATTACACAATATGCAAGTTAATGTCTCTTTTTATTAGTGCAGACATCTGCTTGACCTACTTCTGTAAGTGAATGTAATGACCATTTTGTTAATTGCAAAGCAATAAGTGGTGTATTTTAGATCTCCTGTAAACTTCAATACATTGCATTTTTTACAAGGATTGTGCTTGGGCAATAGTATTTAGTTTATTTTAGAGCAACAAACATGCATTTCATGTTAAAATATGCACATCAAATGTTTTTTGTGTTGCAAAGGCTTTATTCCAATAATAGCATTTTTGATTACATCTTGCCTGAAGAAGGGGCCTGAGTTGCCTCAAAAGCTTGCATAATGTAATCTTTTTAGTTAGCCAATAAAAGGTGTCATTTTGCTTGACTTTTCACTTTATTGCATAACAAAATTCTAAAAAATCACAAACTTGATTGGCCTTGCCTTCACAAAATGAACATTCATTTTCAGATTTAATGTTAATCTGTCCCCATGTGTTGGAGAACTAATAAAACATTAGGGAGGTTCTTCATTTATTTTAATATTTAATATTATACGTAAGTTCCCAATTAAAAAGACAAGTATTTACTCTTTCTGACCTTTACTGAAGAAAATATTGCATTGTTTAAACCCACTTTGCACATTCTCCCTGTGCTGGTGTTGTTTTTTTTTCAAGCAACTCCAGATTGCCTTCCACATCCCCAAAGATGTGGTGTTAGGGTTAACTAGTGACACTAAACTGGCCCTTTCTGGGTTTTGGGATGTGTATGACTGGGACCCTGTCTAAGGCTGATTTTTGCCTTGCACCCAGTGTTATCAGGAGAGTGGCTGCATGTTTCATCCTTGCCAGTTCCCTCTTTTAATTGAATTTGTACTTCTATTGAATGTGTTATTGTTTCACTGTGTGTACCCTTCATTGTGAAAGTCCAGAACGTTCAATGGGTTGAATAAAATCCTTTAAAGGATGACTGTTAGTCCTACATAAATAAGGTTTGTTAAATATTTGTGTAAATTATAAGTGTGCCAATCATTATGACCAACTGTTACTAACAATTTCCAATTCTGCCTGGCTTCTCAGTATGCTGCTGTGCTGAGTAGAGCCACTACACATTGATTAAGTGATGTAACTGGCTAAATTAGTCATAACTAAGTTGCTACTCCTTTTTCTATATCATTGGCAGCTTTTAAACGTTTGAGGTTACAGTAGTGATTTTTTTAATTTACTCATAGCTTTTAGTTAATATTTTGTCTGCCAGCCCTGTATCTAAATACGGAGAGACACACAAAAATAAACTGATATTCAAATAAGTTTAAAAGTATATCAGGTTAGCTTCTTTCAGGTTTTTTCTAAACAAAATGAACTGATATATTTTGGTTTCATTCTTTACTATGGAACTGGTAATTGGAGATATGACAATTTGGAAACAGTGAGAAGAGCTGCATGTTTGTCAAACATTCAAGCAAGAATTTTACTATTCTCGTGACAATACTATGCACATGACAATACTACTACTACTATTACTAATTCTAAAGATAGTATACATGGAATGTGGAATCAGACCTTATGGTAACTGGGAGCCAATAACATCGATGGAGACAGTTGATGTTTTAGGCCATCATATGAGTCATTTTGTTTTTTTTCTTCCCACTGTTTCCAAATTGTCATATCTTATGTTAACAAATGAGATTTACTAAACAATATACTGACGTACAGTATATGTTTGATCAGTTCCCATGAACCTTTTGAATTTCTTCTTATTTATATTTTCTATTAATAAAATGTTATGTGTTTTAATACATTTTTATTCATTATAGCACAGGAGAGTGGTTGGACAAGCAAGTAAAAATTTCACTGTACTCTGTACATGACAATACTTCAATGCAGGATAATTTATGCAGAATTACGATAGAATTTGGTTTATTAATGTAATTTTGCAGAGATCTGAAAATATACTCTGTATTCATATGTATTATATATTTACTATTTTATATTTGTGAACAAGTGCATGTTCTCTGAGAATAGTATTGTGTAAATACTAGGGGGCTTTGCCCCCCTGCTCACTTCTCTCAGCCAAAACTGGGACGTGCTTCGAGCCAGCCACTTCGCATCTTTGCCTCTTGCATTGTGAAGAGGGGGGCTGAATGCACACTAAGGATATGTGGTCGCTTCTCCGAAACCCACTCTTAAACGGTGATACAATGGGAAACAAATGCATTTTTTGTACCTCCTCTATGCTCGATCAGCTGGCTTGCTGCTGCTGCTTCTGCTTGTGCCATGCTGCGTGATCTGCATGTCGTGCTGCGCTTCAAACATTTAAAAGCCTGTACAGTAGCTGTCCTCCCTGTCTCACAGGACATTAAAGTGTCTCCGAGAAAATCATGTCTCGACCCAAGATTTTTTTATATAATAGAGAGATAAACTAAATTGTCTTAAGTGTGCCAGTTGCACAAACGGGGGTACCATAGAAAGGAAATGGACCAAATACAGTACATTTGCAGCCACAACCACTGTGCCACCAGATTGTACTTGCCCCTTAAAATGAAGAAAAAAAAAATCAGCTGTTGGGTTTATGATGATTGGGAACCCCCCACCACCCCCAACCCAAGAAAACAGACTGCCTCATTTACCATCTGAAAATGTCCTTGGGCACATGGTATGACAATATACAGGTCTAGGATAACTTAAGTGGAGACCACAGATGTATAAAGTGTGTATGCCTATAGTTTGTACCGACAGTCTAGTTAGCTAAGATGTTGTATTGTAATTTAAACTGGAGTAACAGTACTGCCGTGGGCAACTGCCAACAGATGGCAGAACACCCATCCTTGATACCCAATCAGCTGACAGAAATTCTTGGCAACAATCATATATGAAAAATAGACCAATTTAAATGATAGTTTATACCCATTGTGTAAATGAATACCTAATGTATATTGTATTATACTTACAAGCTGCAATAGTAAGTAGTTTCTAATTACTTTTCTCAAAACATCCATTCATCAATCTTCTAAGATCACTTATCTAGAGCAGGGTCATAGAGCTTTCAAAACACATTCATGATCAAAGTAAATTATATAAAATTTATTTACAAAAATCTAACAAAGAAAATGTGAATGTGAATTTTAGTACCTTACTTTTAGCATATCCTTCCCTTCAATGTTTCACTTCCTGATATGATTTATTAGATGTAATATGTTTTATCTAGCAGAGACAGAGACACCACCTCACCTTTAACTTGCATTACCTTTAAAGGTTTGGCTGTTCCTGAAGTAAGGATTTCATTATCAAATCATCAAGCGTTTTAGCACATTACTTTTTATACTCGTAATTTGTGGTAATAGATAACCATAGATTCAGAGTTGTTTGTAGCTTGTAAACAGTTTTCAAAGTGACTCCCACATTTCACAGTATCTTTTAGGTAAACAAGCATCTTTAATATGTTTACAAAAAAATGTATTAACTATTTTATTTTAATATTTTTAACTACAATGCAATTTCTGTCAGTTGTTTAATTCTGCATATGTTATATTATAAAGGTGTGAGTCTAATTTAGCACTCCACAATGTTTTTTTTACATATGGCTAATATACTGACATTATATAAAAACCATCTCAAAAGTTCATTTTATTTATAAATATCACATTTTGAGGGAAATGGGATGTGAGAGGTAAACAAATGTACTTAAATCTTCAATGTATAAAAAATGTCTTCCACATAGTCTTCCAAATTATTATTAATTAAAAAACAGTTTGACCTTTGATGGACTGCTTCCCAAACCATTGTTTGTTTGTACCTGATACTGTCTGGACATACTCAGGCTTTCTGTTACACTGCAACTGGATTAAGCAGCTTCAATAAACAGATTGTTGAATGCATTAATGTTAATGTTCAACATGCCTGGTGTGTCATCAAAACCATCTGCAACAATTGTCTCTGCTTCTACTATTTTAATGACCTGGTTAATTTTAGAGCTGAAGTTCAGAAATGGGTATTCATTTTTCAATAATTAACCTATTCCCATGGTAATCATTAGAACTTCATTCTATTGATAGCTTATTCTCCAAAGGAGGATTCAGAGCTTCATCAACAATTCAAAAAGAAGATGGTATTTGTTGATTAAAAGTGTCGGCTCACCATAAATACATATACTGTATTGCCTTTCCATGCTGAAGATGAAAATGTTCTACTTATTGCCAAAAAAAACATTGTATCATTTGCTGACCTTTCTAAGCAAATATTTGTCAAATAGTCTATTATTATCAATAGATAATTGTCAAGATGTCTAATTGTCATAGGATTTCAGTTTAGGCTTGTGAAATATGTAGAACACTTTGAAGTTTGTTAAAATGAAATGTGCCATATAACATTAATTGTACTGAAAGATACTTCCGCATATGACTATATTCTGTTGTAATATTATTCTTAAATACTATGTGAGATTCTGAGTAACTCCAGCTGTTAAAGTAGTTAAAAGAAATGAAACAAAGAACATTCCAGGACTAAGAAGAATCTTTTAGAGTTTTGACATTTCTGTAGGCTAATGACAGTTAACACTTTATAGTGGTCTAAGCTTAGGAGCAAATAATGAAACATGAGATACAGTACATATGAAAAGTGCCTTAAAACATTAATATTATTATTATTATTATTATTATTATTATTACTACTACTACTACCATTGATAACAAGATTCAAGAACCTTGAAACAAAGACACTGCTTTAAAACTATAAAAGTATTAAAGTCAGCCATTGGTATGTCTTGTTGATTTTTTCTGCCATGTTTGGTTTGCTTGTGGCCAAACCACTCACATACTGTACAGCTTCTCAGTAGTACTGCCTTTCATGTACATCTTGTACCAAACTACAACAACCCAGTGTTTTCACATTAATTTTCATGATGCATAAAGTTATTTGGACGCTGCTGACAGCCACCCAAACATGTCATTAAAGCAATGGTCAAAGCAAACTATATATACAAAATTAATTTCTTAATAATTAACCCAAGAAATACAGAACCCATGGCATAAAAACATCAAAAACACGACCCTCCCCCACTCAATATTTCTTTCAGACTTGTTGCAGTAATCTAAATTAGATTAATGCATCAATCCATTATAGAGACTGAAGAATGATCCACAGAATTAAGGTCTGTCTTTTGAACCAAGTATTGAATGGAAGCACCTACCTATCAAGAAACAAGGATTTTCGTGGATCTCGTATTCTGAAGAGACAAGTACTGGGCTTTGAGTTGGAATTGAATGTTGAAAGGATAAGTCTTAAAACTTTAATTGAATAAGTGAAACTCTAAAGAAGCCATAGCAGATATTATATTAAGCAAAGCCATCTGGTTAACCTTAGGAATCTTTGGCTAAGTTATCCGTCATTGAAGTTTGATCCCAATCAATCAGACCTTATAAAACTGTTAAGCAAGTTGATCCTTTTCTAATGAGGTGGAATTGCTGACACATTTCCGGTTTCATGAGTAAAAAATAAAGGCAGTTTTTAAAGAGTGCATTGTCTCTTAATAAACCTCATCATTAATGGACAGTTCCATTCCTATGCAACTCAGTTGGTAGATGCTGTAATTAAATGGACCCCATGCCTTCTTCACTCTTTGTTCAGTCACTGAGCTTTTCATGTCTTTATTTTCAGTACCTTTTATGTTATGGGATATGCTTTGTCTTTAATAAATTGTTTGACCATGCTGTGCAGAATGATTTTGCTTAAGATTAGCTCAAATTATAAATTAACTTATTGCTAACTAGGAAAATCTTATTTGTCCACTTCTAGCTGTAAAGTGGTAATAGTCAGTATACATTCATAAATTATCAAATTTGTTTAATTCAATAAAGACTCGTACTAGACACAATTTGGGAAATAATCTTGGGACAGTGAACCGATCCATTATAGTAGTAATACTGAGATTTTAATAGATCGACTGATAAGCATTTGTTTGTACTTTTATTTGTTGGCCAGTCCCATTATTATGATTTCCTTCTTTAACAATTAATAATCATATTTCTTCCACTCAAAAGTGACAGTCTCCTTAATGCTCACAGGCACTCCTTACAATTAAAAAGAGCTAACATTTATTGCAAAAGCTGTGTTTTGAGCATGTAGTCCTCAGCAGTTACCAAGTCATACTGTTGAAGCTGACATGCTCACCTTCATCAAAAGGCTGAAAGTGGGCCTTGGATCTTTTGTTTTTGTGTTCCTTTCATCTTATTTATACAGTATATGTGACTAAAAATCAAACAAAGATGTCTCAAGCTTCCCATCCCTTGATCTTCTGTCTTCAAAAATTAGGCCAGATTAGTCTTGTAAAATAAGCATTATTTGTTGGTTTGTTTGTTCATGGCATGGGAACCTCTACCTGGGCTTGTGTCCTGTCAGACTATGGTTTTATGTTTTCTTTTTGTAATATATGAGCGCTCACCAAAGACCTATTAAGATAATACGTGCTTATATTATTACATATGCACCATCTACATGATGGTATTTCTCATTGAAATAATTTTCATCCACTTATTAGAATGTTTTCTTTGAAAGAATTATAATTCTGTAATACATTAAACAATCTACATTTAATTTTAACTTTTTTCAAATATTCTTTATGTAAGGAATATTGACAACTTTAGATAAAAATACCAAATGTGCTTTTCAGCTTCAGCTTTTCAGTTTTATTGTGCTGAAAATTAATATAATTGTGGGCAGTTTTTTTCTGTTTGATTGCTATACTAGGCTAAGGTCAGACATGAGTAATTGTTAAAATGAATTATGTGGTAATTCTATTATATGTTTTGCCCAAGCTTAATTATATAGTAATAGTCATACAGTATATGTCATTACAACTAAGCTATTTGGCAAGTTGCATGAGTTCTTCACTGTTAGCAGTTGCTCCAGTTTTTCCAGATTTATGCGTCTCTCTTTAAATGTTAAACCTAGTATAGATGTTCATATACTGTACAGTAAGTGTGTTTTTTCTGTTTGTGATTCTGAATATTTTGAAAGATGCTATCCATCAGTTCCTGATCACACCTGGTAATTCCAGTAGAATAACATTTTTAAAACTGGGCATGTAAATCTGAGCTACCCAAAAGGCTGGTGGCCCCTTGGTCACACTGCACATTTATATCATTGAACCCTTAGTAAACCATTCAAAGAGACAGTCATCCAGAAATCAAGGAAACATCTTTGGATATGCCAGTCCATCTTAAAGCATGCTTAAACATGCACTCAAACCAGGACAGTTTACAGTTATTAACCACCCCAGTCCTTGAATTAGGAGATAAAACTGGAAAAATGGAAAAACATGCAATTCCCACACATAAGCTACATAAATTACAAATAAATCCAGACTACAAACAGTATGAGACTGCATTACTAAACCTGCAGTGTATTCCTTATTGAACACCTATGGCTTTATTGTCCTCAGGGTTTCTTTACGTCTCCTGAAATAAAATAAAAAACAAAACCAGATGAAAATATATATATAAACAAGGGCAAGTCAGTAATTATCTAGACCTTTGTGATAATTTTGTTGCGTTGGCTGTACTGCTTTCAATGTGCACATGTGGAAACATGGTGTATCTATGGTCACTGTGGGAAAGGTTTGACCTTGATCAGTCAGTGCTTTTATTGTTTTCTAAAAGTAACATGGTGGCTCTGCTGTCATTTTGAATCAAAGAAGTGCAGCGGACAGTGAGCCCCTATTTATGGGCTGATGATGTTCCAGGGGGCAAAATCCTTTTTGGTTCCTCAGAATTATTGTACAGACTCAATGTATGAACTCATTGGTTGTGGGCTTATATGGATGTCCTGCTACTTTTGTGTAGAAAGCCTTTTTTGGATTTTTGCCCCTGGTATACCTTCTGCTCATTAGAAGCGGATCACACCTCAGTGCTCTTCTCTGGTGGAAACATAAAGTGGAACAGGCAAGTTTACCCCTAGAAAATGGCAACAGAAACTGACTGGTCAAACGTGAAACTTTTCCACTACAGCCACAGACAAACCATTTTTCTGTCTGTGCACAGGAAAAGCTGTATAGCTAACCAAAACAGAATTATCTCAAAAGTGCTGATAATTATTGACTTGCCCTCGTAGACACATAATATACACACTTATCATGAGATGCTAGATGATACTAGAACAGAAGAATCTCAGAATGTGTAATCTAAGACAATAGGCATTTTGATTCGATTTTTTAAAAACTGAAATCAAATAATCAAGTTAACACTAGTCATTCTTTAGTTCTTCAAAAGGAAGGCTGTTAATTTTACACAGACAAGATTAAAAGTATTTTTTTCTTTTTTTTAATGCATGGCACACAATTACAAAATAAAATCTTTGTGACAATAAGGTTACGGTTGTTGAAAACCTTTTTTAAAATAAGTGTCAGAATAAGAAAATAATTTGGACTGATTGGGTTTAACTTAATATTTCTGTTGAAGATTTTTGTGTTATTTAGGAAACTGAGCAGACGATCATTTAAGAATAGAGGCTTTAATTCCTTTGCTTTCCTGTTTTAAATGATGTCCCTTTAATCAGTAACTGTATCATCTTCAATCATCAGCACAATGTGCTTGTACTACAAGGCCACTCATGCTGTGCTTCTGGAAAGACATTTTAGTTCCACAAGTAAATCTCATCTATTATACTAGAGAAATGACTTCAGAAATTTACAGTTAGAGCTCCATTAGTTTATTTTATTTTTTTCATCACCATTAACTTTTCGTATTTTTTAAAATGCTTATTCTTACTGCCAAGTATTTTATTGAAATCTATCCTTTCATCTGTTTCTTAAGACACCTATTCTATTATACACTGTGCCTGAAGTCAAAGAGTTGAGGCGCAGAAGTTTCAGATTCCGCGATGCACTAAGTCAAAGGAACAGGGTTTGAACTTGCTGTGTCGTGATGCACTAATATTAACAGTTGATCAAAAAACATTTGCTTGAAGATCAGGAGTTTTGAGCTTGGGTATGCATGATGTAAGCCATTATGTTTGAAAACACTGCCAGTACGCAACAGACAAAGATTAAGAAATGCCAGTAGTTTGTACTTGTGTGTACTGGCCTACTTCAAGCCCTGCAGTTATAGGACTTTAGCACTCCTTAGTTTGTTATTTTAATCATCATTAACCTTTTGTATTTCTTTAATACTTATTTTTATTAATGTGCATATTTATTTAAATCACTCATTCCATTATAGAATGGAAGTAGAAGTACTTCCCTTCAGAATCAGTTATAACCGTGCGCAGGGCGCCAGTCAACCACAGACAAACTGATATGCACACCTAACTTTATTTATTAAACCTTTTCTAGAGCCTTTCATGTTTGTGATGACAGAATTATGGATAAAGCTGAATGAAATACAGACACACACAGTGATTGGATCAAAATGAAACAAAAGAATTAATTGTATAATAAAAGACATAAAAAGTGAAAAACTACATATAGATTATAATTATTATTATTACTCACATTTTTATTACAGTGTTAGTTTTAACTACTTTATGTATACATTTTGAATGTAACTTCAGAATTTGTATTTTTAATTTCAAATTTTAATGTCATTTTGCATTATCACTGCACTAGATTATGATTATTTATACCAATCAATTCATATCTCCATGCTCATTTATAGGCACAAACTTAAACTGGAGATGAGAAGGTATTAACAGCACAAATACACTTCCCTCATGAGGCTGCTGAATGTGTTTTTTATCATCAAGTGTTGAGTTCAGAAATCTGGGATCTCAGAGTAGAGCCAAACAAGGTTTGTTGAAGCACTTACAGTATCTAGTCTCTGGTGAGAGTGCCTACTAAGATGAAAGTGAACAAGACTTATGCAAGAAGACCTCAGAACAGACCAAGGACTTATTCAAGACATTCAGCCTCACACCTGGCCCATAGGATCTATTGGGAAGTGCTAGAATTTGTTGATGGGGGTAAGAAGATCTGGATTATCCTGCTCAACCTGTTGTCACAACAAACATCACTCGACCCTGACAAGTGTAAATGATCACAGGGAGTAAAATTTAGAATTAACATTATTTAGAACTTTAACATAACTTCTTAATATGTGGTAAACAATAGTGCTTCAGCAAAAGCTTTGTTATTTTAGTGTGAAGCATAAATTTCCTGTGTGAGTTGAACCTGAGAAAGCAATGGATGAAAATTTTAATGAAAAAAAGATCATGAAATTTGCGAAGCTGCACATAGCAAATGTTACTCTTTCATGTTTTGCCTGCCAACATGTAGTTTCATGCACTGGGAATCAAACAAAAATTCCTGGAAACACATAGAATGCAAATGAAATCATAGTATTTGGCCAGGGGTCTTATTAAAATTCAAAACCCATGTATTAATAAAAATGTGAACAAATTCTTCCGGCGTAGGCGTGTTTGGTAGCCTATTTGTGTTGTTATCATTTAATTAAGATAATCAACTCGCTTCAAAGATTAGTACCAGACCTAAAAAGGGAGGAATACAGTTCAAATGGATGTACAAGTGAGAAAATGCAATATTCAGAATTTCATAATAAATAATTTCACAAACTATTTCTTTTTGATAAATATTTCATATAATTTTTCATCCCTTATCTTTACTGCAAAGTTAGCAATAGAATTTATTTTTTACAGCATGCAGAAGTGTAAGTAGACACATGAGACCTTTAACTACAAAATTGGACATTATTATTTTCTTCATTAAAATTGTGTAACGATTTAAATGTCACTGCTACTTTATACTTTGACATAAATGTAGTAGCAATTACCTAGATTCTTCTGCATGTGGTAATAGAGTGTAAACCAGTCAAATATCACAATAAGTATACCCAATAATCTGATTTTCAAAATGGAACTTGCTGAAATGGATGTGTATATAATTTCTCATTTTTCTGCTGAGTATGCTAAATTCGTTATATTTGTTGATCAAAGTCGACACAGGCCACAATATAATTTTCCAAACTTATTAATAATGTTTCACCAAATTAACTGCTCTCACTCTAAAAAGAGAAAAAGGGCTCTTTTTGATTTAAGGTAATTTTAGTAGTTGTAATGAACTATATTAATGTTTGTTCACCTAACGTAATTTTTTGCCTTACTTCAAATTGAAAAACCTTGCTGTCGCTTAATGTAACTTTTTCTATTTAGTCTAAAGCAAAAAATCGCTTTAGAGACATTGCCGGCTCCGACCCCTGTGATGTCATGTCCGGGCTCGCACCAATGGCAGAAGACCTACATGAGCCCGACCCCTTTGACTTCACTTCCTGTCTCCCCCTTTAAAAGCCTCCACCTTTTCCCTATTCTCTCAGTTCTGTTTGGACTTGGTTTTGTGCACATCAGTGCTGTATTATTTTGAAAAGCAACTTTGCAGCCAGGAAACCAAATTATATGGGTGGCTGCCCCAAACGTTTATATGACTCTGCCTCGAGTTTGTGATTATATATATAGAATTTAAGTTGGCATTACAGTGAATACAATAATGGACAAAATTTTAATTTGAGTTCATCCATCCATTATCCAACCCGCTATATCCTAACTACAGGGTGACGGGGGTCTGCTGGAGCTAATCCCAGCCAACACAGGACGCAAGGCAGGAAACAAACCCCGGGCAGGGCGCCAGCCCACCGCAGTTAATTTGAGTTTTTAAAGAAATTTGGTTTGAGCTAAATACATTTTTTGCTTTTATTCAAGTTTTTGAAAAGGTTAAAACAAACTCAAATGAATTAAGTTTACTCAAATACTTTTTAAAATTTGAAAGAAATCAATTAAATTGCTTGTTACTTTGTGAAGTAATTTATTTAGGTTGATCCAACAAAACATTTTTTACAGTGCAGACTGGATCGGTCCTAGATTATTTCAATGATACCAATGAAGCCTGTCTAACAAAGCAACACACCTTGCTATCACGAAGGACATGTATGGCCTGCCCAGCTATTTTTCACAACAGTAATGTGTTTCTTTTTACTTCAGGGCATGCCTTATCTTAGCTTCTGATCTCCATATAGATCTTATCTTTTTACTTGGCTGTAAAGTGAATGGCAGGTTAATTTATATTGCTCTAAAAGCTATTCATGCCTCTAAAATGCTGTCGTTTCTACAGTGGCCTAAAAGGCAAAAAGCCATAATGGCACAGGGTGAGTCAAACATTTAATGATGGCTTTGTATGCAGGAACAAGGTAACCAAACAGGTTAAGTGATATTGCCTAAATAATCTGAACTAAATGTCATTACAACAAAAGAATTGGTGGATTTTCACAGAGGTGAAAGGACAAGGACACTTTTACCTTTACAAGTATACTCTATATCAATTACCAGCTTGTAACGGTTGTGGAGATTTTAAGTTCCTGGGCAATACCATGTTCGACTCTCTAAACACAAGGATTTTAACATATCCATTATGGTCAAGAAAACTCCATGAAAGCTGTTCCTGTGACAGTTAAAAAAAGACCTGCTTTTGAATGTATTTTGACTTTTTCCATGTCTGTGTGTTATGGCAATATTTCTACTATGGCCAAGAAAAATCAGTGTGCACTTCTTCCAGAATTAGAGGATACTATCTTCCTTTGTCCATTCACTCTGTTAATAAAACATAAAGCCTTAAAGATCTTATCTAACCTGTCACACTCCAGCCAATCCTCTGTTCATTCCCTTTCTCTTTGGTAAATTGAGTCGATCTATCAAGACCAGGACCACAAGCTGTGCGGCACATTAACTTCACACCTTGACTTCAGAGTGTTCTGCATTAATATGATGAAAATGTCTAAGAATAGTTTTGTTGAACTGGTTGTTTGTGTCTGTTGGGGAATGATTATTACTGTTACTGTTGTCGTTATGTTATATGTTTGTATTGTATTTTATTTGCATGATCTTCTGCAAACCAAATTTCACGCAACTGGCATTGTTATGGCAATAAAGTGAAGTAAATGAATGTTATTAGTGGGTGTAGTCTCAGGACATAAACATACAAAACAAGAACACACAAAGTGCTGCTTTCATGTGTACCTGGAAGTCCTGTATATATCTTCACTTTAAATATGCCATCCTTTCTTATAAAAACAACAAGAGGAACTGTAGATGGCTTCCACTTATCAAAAGGCACTTTCTTTATCCTATTGCTAAGATTCTTCTGTCACTGCTTCCTCGAAAGTGACTAATTTTAGCTGTGTTCAGTCATTTGAACCATCTGTCTTGATAGAGGTTACTAATTGACTTTTGTTAAATGATAAAATATTAAAAACATAATAAATCAAGAAATTAAACAGAATTGTTACTGAAGAAAACACTGATATTTGAACAGTCTTAATGAGAGAACTGGAAAATGTTCACAAAGATGCAGAGACAGAGAGGAAAGGCAAATATATTAAAAGTATATTACTTTAATTTGACCAACAGTGGCATAATATGAGGAACCACTAGTTAGTATGGATGCTGAAACTCATTTTTTCACTGTCTATTCAGTCCAATTCTCTCATTATGCACATTGACTAAATCCAGTTGGTATAAGGCAAGAATGAGCCTCGGAAGGGAATTTAAAAGACTGGCTGAGTTACCTGCTTCAGGAGAAAAATGACTACAACACTTTAACTATTTATGTATTAAAATAAAATCCTATCAAATCTGCATCTAGTTACTTTCTTTTACATTCGCTAAAATGGTCAGATTTTTATTTTTATTATTTAGTTTACTATATTTTAAAGGAGTCCCATAAGTTTCTTCCATTATCCTTTGCAATCTGTTCAGTATAACTAAATCAAAATTACAGTCATACCAAACTTAATACATAAAGTAATATTTTATTCAGCTGAAGACCATATACAGTATTCGGTTATCGAAAAAAGGAAAGGTACCCACCTTCATAATGGCAGTCAGATTGTTCTGAAATCAGAAATTGCAAGTAATCCAAGAGAATCTGATACACTGCATGGCGCCACATGCTTTATTTAATTGTTCATGTGGGTGAAGATTGCACTGAAAATCCTTCCATTTTCATAACATTTTTTGTTTCCAAAACAAGAAGATATTTTGTTTATGTACAAAATGACTTAAATGCATTTACAAGATAAGACATTTTTTGCTGAGATAGTAAAAAGATATGTTGGATTGCACACAAAGGAGCTTGTTTGTCAAGTTTATGATTACTGAAACTCATACAGGGTCTTCTCAATTGTGTAACACAAAGCCACCCTATATATTGTAATACCCATATTTCCCCTGAGACAAGATCCCTTTTCACACACAGGCTATCCAAGGAATTTATGTTTAATGTGCTGGGCAGCTGAGTGAATGCTTAAATAAAGCCAGAATCAAATATTCCAGGAAAGTCAATTCAACAGACAATTTAACACACCAGGGCCATGTACTGTATATCTTACCTGATATGCTTATTTGCAAGCAAAGCGTTAAAATTGCTGGGCAAAATCAAGCAGTATGTTCAGATTGCCCCATTTAAGCTGCACTGATGGAGAATGAAGATGAACTAATCAATTACTGTAAGTACCTTATTTGTTTTTAGAAACACTGAAGTATGTTTGTTTTTTAAGGTTAGCTGTTTGAAAAGTGTCTGGGAATTTGAGGGATTCAGAAACAGAAATCTGTTTTGGAGCCAAGGAGGAAACTGTTAAGAGTGGTTTTAAATGTTGCATAATAATAAACTTAAACTTCAGCTTAAAAGTTTGCTGTTTTCACATTCACCATATTTCATATATGGGTAAATACTCTCCTCATGAGAAAAATGGATTTTGGGTTTTCAATGAAAGAATATCTTATGACATTCCTACAAGCTTTGAGCATTATTTATAAGGATGAATCCCCATGTGTCTGTTTCGAAAAAGATTGTGGGCACTATAACTTGAGAACAAATCGGTCCATTATTATGTAATTGTATGAAAACATGCACTTGTCAGTCTTAAGAACAGAATAGTTTTGGGTCAATACCAATTATTCAATTACAAGCTTTTTAAAGCTGAAGGTTTTTAAAGCCAATGCCAATAATAGCCAAACACTTCTTACACAATTGTATTCACAAGGAATACAATTTGTCATAAGCATTCAGGACATTGATTCATTTTTCTGAATTATGAATTCAATCCAAAGCTTACATTCAACATTTTCAAGTGCAGTAGTCACAATAGCAAAGAAACATTAATTATGTTTTATTTTTTTATTAAATGACCATAATATATTTGCTTTTAAAGCAGACTCAGAGAAGAAAAAAAATATGTTACATTGTTTCTTCTCTGTTAAGCTTTTTCATATATTACCAAACATGTTCTTAGCAAAATAGCAACTGATCACTTTTAGTACTATAACTAGAAATTGCACTACTACTCTTGCATCACCACTCTTTTTCCTTAAAATATCACTTACACTTGTATTTCTTTCACCTTGCCACCATCCAAGAACACGCTTGTAGACTCCTGGGTCACCATCACTGAAGTTAATTCCTTCTACTTTTTAAAAGAAAACTTGTTCTCCTTTATGCTTGTTTTTTGTTTCTGCACATATAAACTAAAAGACTTCTTTTATGGCATAAAAATAATTTTTTGCTTTTGAGATTTCATGCCCAAGCGTTATGTTTTCCCTTACAACTTTAACATTTGTGATCCTTCTTTAAGTCATTTCATCTCTTTATTTTAGGAATATAGAGCAGTTTTCTATTTATAAGATGAAGAGCAAAGTGTTTCCTACAAAGTCTGCTTTACAGATTGATACTATCTGTACTAACTGAATTTCTATATGTATTGGTGATCTAGCTCTCTTGAGATTTTACTGGCAAGCTCCTTAGACACCACCACTTTCTAGCAAATGTTCTTTACTCATTTCTTCAAAGTGTATGTCACTACAACTTATCCTGCATTTCTTCTCTTTAAGAAAAGTCCCAATTTTATAATTTGTTGTCATTTGTCTTAAAGTCACAACATAATAAGTAATACTTTCTTCTCACTCAGTCTGTTTTTAAAAGCAAAACCTCTCTGCTGTAATCACAGACTGTAAAAACACCATTTCTTTTAGCTCTTCATACATCTTTATCCTAGGTGCAATTAACCCAACTAAATTCTTCTAAAGTCTTTATGCCAACAATGGACAGAAGCAGAGACATTCTTTTCCCCTGGCATGTCATTTGCTGCCATCCAGAGCTTCAGGTGTTCCAGGTATGTCCTCTTTTGATTTGTCATAATCTTCCAGTTTTTCATGTTTGAGTCATTGCTATTGTTGTGACGAGTGATAACATCTCCTGTCACCAAATTTTGCTCTTTTATGTTTTTTGGATATGAGATGGTGGCACTGACCAGAAAGCAGGAGACAGAGTTGGAGGTAGCAGAGTTAAAGATGCTAAGATTTGCATTGGTGTGACAAGGATGGAGAGGATTAGAAATAAGTACATTAGATGTTCAGCTCAAGTTGGAAGGTTGGGAGACAAAGTCAGAGAGGCAAGATTGCGTTGGTTTGGACATGTGCAGAGGAGAGATGCTGGGTATATTGGGAGAAAGATATTAAAGATAGAGCTGCCAGGGAAGAGGAAAAGAGGAAGACCTAAGCGAAGGTTTATGGATGTGGTGGGAGAGGACATGCAGGTGATGCGGAGGACAGAAAGATATGGAAGAAGATGATCCGCTGTGGCAACCCCTAACAGGAGCAGCCGAAAGATGAAGGAAGAAGGATATAATTAATCAAAAAAAACAAGAAAAAAGCCACAGTAAAGTAATAGAACTACCAATGTTAGTATGTATGTCTAATTGCTTCTGTCAGCCTTCTTTTTACACATGCATACATAACATTCATGGTTTAACCAATAACATGAATCCTTTGCTATGTTACTTTACTCAGCTTACTGTACAAGTTCCACATCAGATTTTTCATTTTCCTAGTAATACCAAGTTTCATATTTCAAATGGATCTTTATGATTTGTATGGAAGCCTGTTTCCAAGGAAACCCATTTCTGTCAAAAAGGAAACAAAAAAATCAAAAATGTACCTCAGAATTTTGAATTATCATTCAATAATTATGCCTTCCCTTTCTTGTCATTTCTACTTCATATCTCAAAATTATTAATTACCATCTTATAATTATGATTTAGTATCTCTTAATAATATCTTATTGCTTCATAACTCTCATCTTATATGTAAAGATGAATGTATGTTTGTCTGATATGCAAATCCATGTTATTGAACCTATCTCCACCAAAGTTTGCACAGATTCTCCATTTATCCCCTTTGTAGGCTATGTGTTGCTCTGAAATTTTATTGTATTTAAGCTTTAGAAGGGAAGTGAACCTAGGAGAAATTTTTGGGAGCTGATATGGGTATGAAAAGTTGTTCCCCACAGCGGGTTTAATCAGAGAAATTTTGATTTAGGGTCAAAAAATCTCCCCATGGGGAATTCATCTAGTGACCACACATGTACTTTATCCCACTGGCTGCCCCTGCTAGTACAACACAACAACAGTAACATTTATTTATATAGCACATTTTCTTACAGAGTGTGGGCTAATGAGCTTTACAAGAGGTAAAAGACAGAATTACAATTACAGAACAAATTTCAAAATTTCTAATAAGTAAAAAATATAAATGAAAGTGTTGCCTGCAGAACTAATCATAATTTACTATTCCAGAATGCATATTAATATTTGTGTGTGTATCTTTAAGTTACTAATAGATAATAATGATAAATTTGAAGTCCGATACATTGGTAAGATGGCCAGGAAGGAGAGGAAAAAACTTCAGCTGAAAAGATTCAGGAAAATAAGCCTCAAGAAATTCCAAGATCAAAAAGGACCACGCAGGCATTCTCCAATACATAATTGTAATAATGTTATTCATTATTGTTATGATACATCATCCTAAGAGATTTGATGCAGCAGTTCTCATCAATAGTTGGAGCACCCACACCCCCAAACTCAATGGAGGCTGCAGGGTGGCAGTGGCACAGAAAACCGCAAAAAAAAAAAAACAAACATAGAAAAGTAGTAATGTTTGCAAATCTTTTAAGCACATAATACTTCAGTATTTATTATAGTCTATTACAAATAATGCAAAAAGGGAATTATCAAAATATATACTATACTGTATAGTTAGATACATACTAGTAGTGTAAAATTATGAGACACATATTTATTTATTTTTGGAAAAAAATCAGTTTCCATAGATTTGAATACACTACATTTAAAATACAGAAATCAGTAGTGTAGCTGCTGGTAAGTAAGGCAGGATCAAGCATGGGTCAGATGCATGCCAAAAGAAATCTCTCAGTCCAAAAAGGTTCATTTTAAAAAGGTTAAGTGAAAATTCAAGCAAACAATTCACACAAGAATAAAGATGAGTTGTTACACACGTAGAATAAAAGGCAAAAAAAAGGAAAAACATTTCTTTTCATTAAACTTCAATTGATTCTATACTTAAGGATGAATTATTTCACTATGCTTTACTTCACATTTAGTACGCCCTAAACATACGGCTCTGCATATACAACTGAGCAAGTTAAGGCACGGTTTGAAACCGCGTGCCTTCCACGCTTTATGTATGGCAAGGCAGATCACTAACTGAGATTAATCTATGGTCAGAGGGACAAGAAATAGCTAGAATGTACCAATTCGATCCAACTTGCTGGGGTTATAAGAACCTCCCATAGACTATGCACTAATATAAAGCCAAACATGTAACTTAAAAAACTAGCAAATGGCTCTTACAAGTAGTAATAGAATAGAATAAATATATTATCTGATTATTTCCAGCCACTGGTCAATTTTCTTTTAAACTAAAAATAACTGCAACATCATGGGACAGAGACTTCTTGTTGACTTTTCAAAATCTCCAATCTTTTTTTTTGGGCCTGTCACACTTAAAAGCTTTCAACCCAGACATTTTCAAGGTCATCTTATTATGTGTGAATAAGCAAATCCTATTACATTCCTAATATGGTTGAATCCTGGACTTTCCTAGATTGCGTACGTGACAATTGTTAAGCGAGTGCTGGAATAAAGTGTGCTGGTGGAAGAAAATTGTACACAAGAAGTTTACAAAAATAAACAGCTGACATGTAGTTAAGACTGTAAAATAATGAAGAAGTGTGTGGCCCTGGATGACCTTAAGAGCACTAGAATCAATCATTATGTATTTTGCTATCTGTTGAATAAACTGAAAAGATACATATGTTGTGCCATGGTAATTCAGAAGGGAATGTAAATAAATTCTTTTTGCAAGAGCATGTTCAAACTGCAGTCGAAACAACTTATTCATTTGTCAAATTAGGAAAAAATGTGAGAGCTGAGTTGAAACAGCAAATCAATTTTCTCAAATATTTAGATAATCAATGTCTCTGTATTGCTTCCTTTATATTAGCGCAAGAAATACTACAAACACAGAATAGGCATGTACTTTAAGAATGCAGATATTTTGATGAAACAATAACATGTATTTGAAAAATATTTATGCACCAATTACTCAGTAATATTTACCTTTTTTAAACATGGCAAAGTGTTAAATCATCATTTTGTACTCTGCAGTTTATAAGAAAAATGATTCATTCTGACCAAGGTACTATTGTAAGGTGGATTATAAGCTCTATTTATTTATAGCTATTAATAATGGTAATAACAACATCAAGCATAATAAAAATAACTGACCTGAGTTTACATTTACATTGAGATGTGAGTAGTAAAACTTAAACTTGATGGAAGCCCTGGCAGAATGAA
This sequence comes from Erpetoichthys calabaricus, assembly GCF_900747795.2. NCBI lineage: Eukaryota > Metazoa > Chordata > Cladistia > Polypteriformes > Polypteridae > Erpetoichthys > Erpetoichthys calabaricus. Next base: position 144,543,836 of record NC_041400.2, on the reverse strand, counting down.
TGTTTTGCATAACGTTAGTCCATTACAGAGCATATTAACACATGCATGCCCAGTCTTATCCACGACAGAGTAATTTACAGTGACCATAATGTACCCAGTAGCATGTATTTGGACTATGAGAAGAAAGATGAGTAAAAGGAGCAAATCCACATCGAAAGAAGGTAACATCTCTGAAGACTAATAATAATGTTTCACATATTGCTGAATGAAGGCCATTCCAGAAATATAGCATCTGTCAAGAGAATGTGAATAAGACCATCAGCAAATTTCTTATCCCTGATGAGGCACCCTTATTCTTGGTAACAGAGTAGCTGCAGGAAAAGTATGCACTTTAGTAAATTATGCTGTTTTAACAATCATTTTCTCCAAAACATGATAATTTTTAGACTCTGGAATGATAATTGAACATTTTTCATCTGGCCATGCTAATCAGATGTTAAAAGCTTTCCACTGTTAACATGTCTCAGCATGTGAGTATTGGAGCCAGTTGTTGCTCATTACAACAATTCATTTACAGTCAGCTTCAGAGAAAGAATCACAATGTTTCAGGATCTTCACTCTGTGAAGAAAATATTGACACATTTTGCAAAGTTGAAAGAAAATTCTGAAAGTCCATGCATTTTTTTATTTGTACCTCGTATTTAACACTAGAAATGGTATAAAATTACTGCATCTGTAAAGCAGGAAATCTTCCACAAATGAAGGTGCACATCCATACAGTTTGCAGGGCATCCATGACAGTCAAATGGTTCTGGGCTATGGCTTTATCAGATATTACTTATATGTTGTTGTATGGGGGATGCTTTAACTTTTCCAACTGATAGATTTCAGATAACAGGGCAAAGCAAAGCATGAAAGTCTTATCATGCTAAACAGAAGTGCAGTGTGTTCTGGGAAAGCTGAAAGGCAAAGCGAGATTCAGAGTATTTTGCTTAGAAAGTGCAACTTTTGATTCTAATGGGAACTGACCTTGAGTTTGAGCGATAATGAATTAGAACCATTTTCAGTGCTTTGGGAAACTGTCTCCTCTGCTATTGGAAATAAAGCCAGGTGTATGGGATTCATTTTTTTTTCTGTGGAGAGAGGACAGCTACCTTTTCTTAGAATTCTTTCAAAAAGACTTCTCAAAGTTCAGTTCAGTTGCCACTTTTGTTGCAAAAATGTAGTTTTCAGTTGCCTTTCTGACACATTTGTAAAAAACTCTGCTAACTGCAAATATAGACACTTAAGTGAAGATTGCTATCTGCTGTGGTTTAGTTGCTGGGCACTTTTAAAAAAGCTCCCTCTCTAGTAAGAAATGTTTTTCTTTTCATTTTTCAATTAAGGCTATATAATCTGTAACTAAGGAACTAAACTATCTGGGAAATATCAATTGGGACTGAATGAAGACTGCATGAACCCACCCACGCTGAATAATTCTTTGTATTGCTTATTTTTGCTGCTTTTGCTTATTAATAAATATAAATTTTATTAAAAGCTTAAATCAGCATCCCTGTCAGATTAATAAAAAGAGAGTACTGGATTGTCATTCCTTGTTCATTTGCTCTTGTGAAGTCCTCTATCAGTGCTGAAGTGGGCTGAAGTAATGGAGTGAAAATAAGAGACAACCACAGTCAGCTAAGCAGCCTACTGATATAGGTCCCAAGGGTTAAATATGTGGGGTACAATAGAGACAGTGAGACAAAAGGATACAGGTAACAGTTGTATAGCTAGTTTTAGTATTTCTTCTTATTCTCCAATTAAGGAAAAAACTAAGAGGTCAGTTGTCACAGGCCATCTGATAACACGATAAAACAGGTGTATATACAGTACAATATAATCTGACATTGCTTTTAATGTGTGATGTTTCAGTGTCTTTTCTTGGTTTTGTAGTACTATAAATAGTATGTAGGAGACACACAAGTTAAAATTTCATTGTACTAAATACACATTGCAATAAATCTGAAATCCAAGTACTGTATGGTGGAATATGATTTAGAAAGTTCAGTACATATTGTAAACACCATACAGAGTATGCTCCCCTGCCCCACTATAAACCTCATCCTAAAACTAAATTTACCTAACCTAACCAAAAAATATGCACAGTTTCATCTTTGTTTCCTATCTACCTTTTGTTTTGGATTTATATTTATACCTCTCAGTCTAAAGTCTAGATTCCTCACAATCCTCTTGGATTTTATTATACAGTTTCTAAAGTTCTTGAGCCTTTGTTTCAAAGTAACTGCATACTTAGCCTGATACATGTAGCACATCATTTATACATTAAATGCAATTTATTCTCTGATTTTTTAACTCATAAAGTAATATCATTTAGTAGCTGGCACTTTTGTCTTAAGCCACTCTGTATTCCTCTGTGTCAGGTCAACATGCACTCACATCAGTCACCAGTTCATGTTTTTCACCTCTGTGGTTGAAAATGCACACCTCCTTGTAGTCTGATTTAAGGCAATATTGTTAGGTAGATTCACTAGTGTGTGGCAGATCGCTGGAGGCTGTGGAGACATAGTTATAATGAATCAAACGTTAGGTGAAAAAAATAGGGTGTAGGTTGAGACATGGTCAAAAAACTAGCAAGAGGTCATAAGAACCTAATGAGCAAACAAATCAAAATGACAAGTCATAAGACAAAGTCGTAAAAAGCCCACAGTAATGAACACAGGAAACTTGAAATGGCAAGAAGCAAAGGCATAAAGGACTCAGTAATCTCTCTGAACTAAGTGTCATGAGGATGTTACCTAAAATGTCTATGAAGGGGCATCTTAACATGAATTCAAAACCAAATAAATAAAAACATGATCCAACCTACAATATATATACCACACTTGAACCTCAAATGTAATATTAGATTTTTTACCATTTATTTATAATGTAACTTTACTTACATTACATTTGAGTACAATAATATAATATAGTCAGCTGAATAATTGGTTGCTACAAATTATATCTATTCTAGTTAATAATTTTATAATAAATAGAAAATTTGATATCTGCTTGCTTACTAAAACTTAGCTTTGTAATACAGACAACATACATTAGTCAAGGTGGCTTGATGGTTTTACCATTCTGCAACACTGATCTAGGAGGTAGTCTTAAACTGACATACTATGATGAAATACAAATCATTTAAAAAAATGTGGTTCTGATATTAGTTTTTTAAAATGAATTAAGCTCAATTATATTACTTTTTAACAAAGCAATAATCCTTTACCATAGATATATAGATAAATATCTGGGAGTGCAGCTGGATGATAAATTAGACTGGACTGCCAATACTGATGCGCTGTGCAAGAAAGGACAGAGCCAGTTATACTACCTTAGAAGGCTGGCGTCCTTCAACATCTGCAATAAGATGCTGCAGATGTTCTATCAGACAGTTGTGGCGAGTGCCCTCTTCTACACAGTAATGTGCTGGGGAGGCAGCATTAAGAGGAAAGACGCCTCACGCCTGGACAAACTGGTGAGGAAGGCAAGCTCTATTGTTGGCATGGAGCTGGACAGTTTAACATCTGTGGCAGAGCGAAGGGCGCTCAGCAGGCTCCTATCAATTATGGAGAATCCACTGCATCCACTAAATAGTATTATCTCCAGACAGAAGAGCAGCTTCAGCGACAGACTGCTGTCCACTGTCCTGCTCCACTGACAGATTGAGGAGATCGTTCCTCCCCCAAACTATGCGACTCTTTAATTCCACCCAGGGCGGTAAACGTTAACATTTAACATTATACATAGTTATTGTCTGTTTTTCACCTGCATTATTATCATTCTTTAATTTAATATTATTTATTGTATCAGTATGCTGCTGCTGAAGAATGTGAATTTCCCACTGGGATTAATAAAGTATCTATCTATCTATCTATCTATCTATCTATCTATCTATCTATCTATCTATCTATCTATCTATCTATCTATCTATCTATCTATCTATCTATCTATCTATCTAGATGAATTTGAAATATATTATCCAATATAATGATACACCATGATCCGGTATATTTTTTTCTTTATCCCCTCCTCCACCATATCTAATCATCTGTGGGAAAGGAGCGAAAGCTTTAGATTCATCAAATATTTTTGAAGAATGTCAACGTTTTAAGGTCCCCTAATACCGAAAACATAAATATCTCGATGATGGGTGTGTATCTGTCTGTGTGTGTGTCTCTGTGTCAGAGTTTCTTGAGAACAGTCTAGAGCTATAACGGCTGGATGGAAAAATACCAAACTCTAAACTTAAGCCTGTTATGAAATGCCGATGGGATGATTCGTTTTTGAGCCAAATCGTGCAACAGATAGAGGCACTCTAAAGGAACTCTGAAATACCATAATTCTGCAATTAATTATGAATTCTTCTCATAAATTGCTAGTATAATGACCTATTTTATGATCCGAAAGATCAGCATCAGAGTGGTAAATAATTACTGAAATGTTATAGAATAGTTCAGGTAACTTGGTTCATAAGGTGCAAAGCCTACTGACTCTACCGTCCAAATTTTTAAAAATTTTTATTTAACACTCAAATAAGAGCAGATACTCCTGCATCAGCCGACATGTTTTTTTTTCAAAATGTAAATGATGTGATACACTCTAATAATCACACATTAGCTCTACTAATTTTTAATGGTGTTGATTTTAAAATGTAATTGTATCTCCTGTAAATCAAGTAATGAAAAATCACTGTTTAATTACATTTAATCTGCTATATCCCTTGCAGATACAATAAATGTGCAGGTTAAATCAGAGATATTTTCCTATGTACATAACAACTTCAAATCAAAATTTCTTAGTGTTAGGAACTCATACCTTATCTGTGAGACCAATATAGATTATCTTACATACAGTATGAGAATATTTTAGCAAATTAAGAGGTGAAAATTGAAATAATCCTTTGGTACCCTTTATACAAACACCCAATTCTATTTCAGATTACTTTATTCTTAAAAAGGTTATTTCCATGCCAAAAAGCAAAAAAGGTTTAAAGACACAGTGTTTTGGCTGTGGAGAAGGCTATACTGCTGACACGTTGTGGCTATAACCATCTTTTCTTTTCAGTGTGAAAATAACCTTTAACCTTTTATCCTTTGCAGATGCACATTGTCACAGCCCTATGTTATCTTCATACTATATACAGTTTATATTGAAAGTTTTTTTTTAAAAATTACCCATTTATTGTGGGACACAGGAAAGGGAGAAACCTGCGTCCCCCATGTAGAAGATAAAAGAGGCCCCCACACATTTTTTCTAAATCTAACAGCACAGAACAAATACAGACAGAGAAAAAGAGAGAAAAAAAGGAAAAGATCACAGAGTAGTAGCTAGTAGGCCTGCATTATTTTTCAGTTTGGCTTCATACTCTATTAAAAGTATCTCCCTACAAGAGTGGTATGGCCAATATAGCTCTTTACAGTGCATTATTCCTTACAATACTGTATAAAGATACATATTACATGCAGTAAACAGGAGTTTTCAAAAACCTTTGATAGTCTCCATTTTTCTACCACAACTTGCATAATCGACAAGATAATCAACATGTCTCTAGAAGCTGTTGCATACACAAGCAAAACTCAAAAATTAAAGGCAATGTACTGTATTTGTTAAATGTAAAAAACAGGTAGGAAAGCTAATAAAAGGTCAATAACCTTAATAGGGAAGGCTACCATATCTGCAGTGCACACTCTCAAGTCCTTAGTCTCTTCCTTGCATTCAATGTGTAAACATATGGAAGCTCCACTTTCTGAATGTACCACTGTTGAACAGTGTGCTGCAATTAAGATTTCTTTGAGCAAAAAGAGTCAGGCTGAAATTCACCAATGAATGTTAGTGCACTATGGTGATTGTGAAGTGTATTGAATCGAGAAAAGAGTATGAATGGTTGGAAAGCTTGAAAAACCTACCAGGCTTTCTGACAACTTTAGCTGTGTGAACAATGTGGATCATGTGGATCAAGAAAACCAGCAGATTACTGTTTCTACTGTTGCTGATTAGTTGGACATAAGCAGGGAGACTGTGTTGAAAGGTAATGTGGTTAATATCACATATATTTTTGCCCTTATGTTCTGTACATATTACATGAGTAAATTGGGCTGTACAAATGACTGAGAAGAGAAATACCAAAAATATTCTGCTGCTGATTTAACAAATAGAAGTGTAAAGTGATATGAAAAATTCACTTTCTAGTAACACTAGAAGCAAAAATTGTATGTCCCTTGTGGTGGGCGGCTGGGGGCTGTGCCTAGAAGGATCAGGAGAGGGACTACGCCTCCCCCGGACCACAAGAGGGCAGCCGCCCTGGTTTGTATGGGGGCCATTGGAACTGAGCATGGAAGCTCAACCTAATAGGGGTCCGTGGTCACCGCCAGGGGGCACCCGGACGACTGTGAAGCCCTGGACATCAGCACTTCTGCCACACCAGGAAGTGCCGCAGGAAGCTCATCAGGGGGCACCTGGAGCACGTCCGAGTGGGAATAAAAGGGGCTGCCTCCCTCCAGTCAGAAGCCGGAGTCGGGAGGAAGAGGACAAAGCTCGGGAAGGAAGACGAAGGTGGCAAAAGACCATTAGAAGGAAAGAAGGGTGATTGGTGCAGGGGCACTGTGTGTTGTGCAGGAATTTGGATGTGTACATAGTGTAAATAAAAGTGTGTGTTGGACTTATTGGTGTCTGCCTGTCTGTGTCCGGGCTGAAACTCCACACCCTTAAATTAATGATCTGGATATCATGCAACTGCATATTGAAATATATTTCAAAATCTAGTATTATGGGATACAATTACATAAATCCTTACAAAGAATGCAACTTAGAATGCAAAAAATAAATAAACTACAGGAGCTGCTACCATGAATTCCTAAAATAATGTTTACTGATTTTTATTGTGTTCCCGCTTTACACTGTATATCCATTCTCTATGTATAAAAGAACAGAAGAAGCTTAAATACAGGTAAAAATTGTCATATCCAGTTGGACCAGTCTTGCATAGTGCATTCTGATATATACAGGGGCAACATTTTTTTTCTGAGTTTATTTACTTGTCAGTTCTGGAAATTTAAGGAAAAATACAAAGATGAAAAAATAATAACAATGCTTGAAGAAAAACTGTCCATAAAATCCAAAACAGCAGTAAGCTGTGATAGTGCACCTTTAATGTTTTTATGTCTTTAACTAGTCATTTAGCCCGTTACAATAACAGGCGCTAGAACAGTAGTGCATACACATTAGTAAGAACAGTCTATATTAAATGGCAAGGGACTTTGACCTCATTCTTTTTGTTGGTCGTATTTTTCATTCTTTCAGCCTTTCTTTTGTTGATGTTTACTTGCTGAGCTGACCGTTCTTCGTGGGCTGCCGCCGTGTATTGTGTGTCTTTAATTTTCTGTGACAGTAATACTGTCTTGTACGTCCGCTGGCTTGTATGTCCGTAATATACCTTTCATTTTCTCTGGCGGTAATACAGGTGTGCGCATCGGTAATATGCCTTTAATCTCCTCTGACAGCAATACTGGCTTGTATGTGGCTGTAATATGCATCACTGTATTGTGTACCTTTAATTTCCTCTCGCAGTAATACTGGGTTGTATTTCCGTAAAACGCCGCTAACTTTCTCTGACAGTAATATCGCGCATCGCACCGTGCCCCGCGCATGCACACTTCATCAGAAGACACACACGGACACCTGGACTCACAGGGATTTTATTAAAGAGGATTGTTAATGGATCAGGTTGAACTGAATTGAACAAAAACTTATTGCAATTTTAAAAAAAGTGGCTGAACAGTACATCAATGACCAATGGCCATCCGTCATAAATAATCTGTCAGCTGTGAGTTAAACATATATTAGATACATGTTGTTCATTTTTGTTATAGTGAATGTGATGTGAAATTTTCAGGCACTCTTCAGACTTGTGGAGTGAGTGGCAGACTGAGTCTATTCATAAGAGTCAGTGGGGTCTGTACTAGCACCACACCTTTGAGCACAGTTAATGTCAAAGTGTTACTGTATCTTTGCGTGATGTGGTTTTCACATGTCTGGCTAGTCTGTGGCTGGTGATTGTGATCAGTGATTTACCTCTAGGAGGAAGCATTTAGAGGGGAAACACAGAAGACATGAAAGGAAAGTAGCCTGAAATGTCAATGTCAATTTATTTATATAGCACATTTAAAACAACATAGGAATGCTGTGGCCAAAGTGCTTTACAATAAAAGAAGAAAAAAACATACAATTAACATAAATAACATAAATAGAAATAAAATAAATGAACATAAATAAAATAAATAATAAATACAAGTAAGATTACATAATCACAATGAGGAAACCATCAGTATTACTGAAGGTCACAGAAAGCAAGTGAATAGAAATGAGTCTTTAATTTTGTTTTAAACAGTTCAATTGTAGACGACTTACTTTATGTAATGAGGTAAAGAGTTCCACAGGCAAGGAGCAGCAGCTGCAAAAGCCCTGTCCCCCTTAGTTTTACACTTGGTATGAGGGACAACAAGAGACAACTGACCAGAAGATCTAAGCACTCTGGATGGCTGGTGTAAAGCACACAATTCAGATAAATAGGCTGGAGCAAGCCCATGTAAAGATTTAAAAACTAGCAACAAGATTTTAAAATCAATTCGAAAACTGACAGGCAGCCAGTGTAAAGAAGCTAATATTGGGGAAACAGAATCAGACTTTCTTGCCCCAACCAGAAAGCGAGCGGCAGCATTCTGGACCAACTGTAACCTGCGTATCAGGGATTTGCTAATCCCAGAATACAGCGAGTTGCAGTAATCAAGGAGAGAAAAGATAAAAGCATGAGTAGCTTTGTCAAGATCTCTAGAAGATAAAAAAAGACTTGATCTTACCTAAAGAATGAAGCTGGAAAAAGCAACTCTTGACTACAGAATTAATCTGTTTCTCAAAAGATAGGTTACTGTCAAAGATAACACCTAGATTGTGGTCTTGAGGTTTGCAATAGACAGAGAAAGAGCCAAGAAGTCCAAGACCAATTTGGGCTTTAGCTGATGGACCCACTATAAGCACCTCCGTTTTATTTTGATTCAAATCAAGAAAATTATTAGCCATCCAGGATCTTAGTTCAAAAAGACAGTTGTGCAGTTGATTCATTGCAGAGTTGCAGACGGGAATATAAACTTGTGTATCACCATCATAGCAGTGAAAAGAAATGTTAAATTTCCTAAAAATAGCTCCAATAGGGTGAAGGTATATAGAGAATAAAATAGGACCCAAAATGTGAATGCTGTGTACATGTGCTATGGGAATTTTTGGAGTTACAATTTGTGATGTCATATAATTTCACTTTGCTCTATTCACATGAATTTCTGTTTAGAGTTTTGGGAAAGGCCCTGTGTCACTGTTGATTTGGTGTTTTACTCTCACACAACTAAATGTTATTAGGTTTAATTTAACTTATCATCAAATTAAAGAAGAGAAGAAAATGTGAGAGGCAAATAAAATTTCTTGCTGATCTGATTATTGTTTATTTTTTTATATAATGAAATGAGATGAGATGTCAGGATCACATTACAACTCAGCAAATTAGAGTTTCAAAATTATCTCTAAATTGTCCCAGAGGGAATCCCCACTTAGAAATGGTATCATATTACATTTTCCACTGGAAAGTTTGCCTTTCCCACATTTTCCATACACTGGCTCTTCCAGTTCATCAATAAAAATCCACCACATCATAATCAAGATAATCTGAAAACCCAGAAGGAAGTGGGAAAAAGAGAAAAAGAGAGAGAAAATCCTTAATAACAAGAACAAGGGGGGCGGCAGCTGTGATTGTGGGCCTTTACAATGCACCAGCATGGTAACCCGTACTCAGTTTTGTTCTATTTAATATTTTTTTTCTATGCAATAAATAGATATGGCCACACACTATGTAAAATTAGACCTGGGGGGTCCCCTGTCTTGTAAACATCTTCCATATTTGCAGGCACTGCTTTGTCTCAACCATAATCTTTTATATTTCCATACACTGTTTTGTATCAGCCACAGCATATCACCAGTATTAACAGTTAGTATGCAAACATGAATCCATTTTGATAATACTTTTTTACAATCTAGAGAACCTGAAGAACAATGAGATTTTTTTCTGTTGTGTTGGTAGATGATTAGGTTTTCCTATGTGCACTGAAGCACAAATTGGAGAGTAAAAAGAGAACAACAAATAATCTGCTAAAAGCACCCAGAATGAATCAAATTACTTTGAACACCCAACTAAATCTGATGCCAAAAGAAAGCTAACAAAAATGCCATTTAAGTATCAGTTGTTTTTACTCTAGATAAACAATGACTCCAATACATGGATGAAGTCTGCACCCTACTGCCATCTTAAATGAGATGATGCAATATGTCACATGACTGGCAATGAAACTGAAACTACAAACAATATGTACATGGCTGTCAATGACAAGCACAACATAGTGACACCAGTGAAAAACAGGCATTGTAAGATGACATCTAGAAGAGGTCACTGTCATAGCAAAAATATATTTCAAGATAAAAATTTGAGTTTCCGTAAGGGGAAATCTCTATTTAATATGCTGTTGAGGACTTCTTCAGTGTGTGGAAGCCGGCAGCTATTATGAATGGGAGCCTGGGCGAAAGGTAAATTATATTGTGATAAACCCTCTAAACTCCAATGAATAGATAATTAAGTTAAATTTATTCAACAAGCTGCAATAGCTACAGCAATTAAGTACCAGCAATGCAATCAAGGAAAATTAAAACTTACCAGTACTTAACAAAATAAAGAAAGCATGCTTACAAAAATAAAGAGACATCTGAGCTATGCTAAAAACAGAATTGTAAGAACCTGAAGATTTATCTAGCATAATGAAAAATACCAATATCCAAAAGAAAAACATAAATAAAATAAAAGGAGAAACCTTACACACTTAGTTTAGTAGTTCTAATTGACACCATCTTAAGCTCAAATACTATTCCTACTCTTCTAGAAAAATGGAAGTGGGGTCCTAACAACAATATCCTTTACAGGCAAAAATCTCAAAACAAAAAACTAAACTTTACTTGAGGTGGTGAGTGGAACCCCCATATAATCTAAGATAAATTCAAAACTCAATATTAAGTAGAATAAACCTGAGAGAGAGATAGCAGAGAGAGAGAGATGTCCCACCAGAAAAAACTTTATTTAGAGCAGCCTTAGATGACAGTCCTAACAACAGCACACTTGAATAATCTGGGGATCCCATTGAAGGGAGGGGGCCATTAAGCAGTGAAGAATAAATAATCAAATAAAAGAAAGCTAATGAAAAATAATGAACACAACCAAATATATGAGAAACAGAGACAAATTAATTTACAAAGAAATATAAACTAAAAAATATTGAACCAAACTAATGCTAGCTGTACCCTGACAGTAGCCACTATGGCACATTCACAGATTTCTGGCTTTGCACAACAGAGTTTGACCCTTATGTCTTTCAAGTCATCAGACTTCCAATGTCTGGGATCCTTTTTCATAAACATAAAAGTATTCAGTGCCAGGTTAAGGTTGTAATTCATTTTCCAGATCAGCAGTTTCCAGTTGTTGGAGGATAAACAGACAGCCATTACACGTTTCCACCTTTTCACACCAGTCCTTGCAGAGTTACTTTTATTTTCATACCAGTAAGGGCAGTAGAATTACGATACCTGCTTTATAATGTTGAAAAAGAACAGCTTATTAAAATTTATATTAACTATACTCAGAAATCCAGGTTTAAAAGACACATTCACACATGCACTCCATCTCTATTCAACACAAGTAATAACAAATAGCTAGCAGTGCAAAAATAACAGGATTACAAAAGTGTCCCATTGATTTGAATCTAACTCTCCGGACTATGGGGATCAACCCAACATATGTAACAAAAGTAACTTTAACATGCAAACAAACTTTGGTTCACAGCTTTGCTAGTAATTTGACAGTTCAGTGATAGTAAGTGGTATTTGTTTATAATTTAGATACTTGTTTATTTATGAAGCCTGCTTCTCATTCATTATTCTTGTATACTTGCTATATGCATTGGTGCCTAAGCTGTACACTCTTATCATTTCAACACAGTGAGTCAACATGGTTTTATACATCTGATGAAAACTCAGGTTTAATTGTGAATGAAACTTACTGAAAATGTATGTAATCTTGACTATCAAGATGCACATTTGTACTTGCTTCCCCACCAGTGAGAGTTAGCCTCAGGCAAAGAATGGCACCGAGTATTCTTCTATCCCAATGAATGCAAGCTTTCACTTGTAGATGCTGATAAATGGATGACTATGGCATTTTTGTTTTGGATTAGATTCTTGCATCTGTCAAAGACATTTTACATCCCACTTGTTTGTCTTTAGTGCAGATAAAAGGCCAATTTTTTTTTCAAGTTTTTGTACCGTTAAAGGCCGGAAGCAGTGATAGAATTTCCTGATAAGGCTCATGTTCCTGAAACTGAAAAAAAAAAGATCAACAGTACATATTTTTAGTCTGTGCAGATATTATCAACACTGTTAAAGGAATACGTATAACAAAACTAGTGAATAAGTTCAGAATGAAATGAACGAGTTATACTTTAAAAGTCAATAAATACATCCATCCATTATCCAACCCGCTATATCCTAACTACAGGGTCACGGGGGTCTGCTGGAGCCAATCCCAGCCAACACAGGGTGCAAGGCAGGAAACAAACCCCGGGCAGGGTACACACACCCACACATCAAGCACAATTTAGGATCACCAATGCGCCTAACCTGCATGTCTTTGGGAAGAAACCGGAATAAACCCACGCAGACACAGGGAGAACATGCAAACTCCACACAGGGAGGACCCGGGAAGCGAACCCAAGTCCCCTTACTGCGAGGCAGCAGCAACACTACCACTGCACCACCATGCCGCCCTCAATAAATATAGCACTGTCATAATGTTATAAGTCAATATTTTTAATTCTAAGGAAACACATATTGAAGTACTACTTAAAAGTCTTAGGCCACACATGAAAACTATTTTTAAGCTAGTTATTTGGGCATTAAGAGTATACGTGTTCATGAAAACACTATATAACATTACAATAAACTTTGACAAAATAAAAAGTAAAAGAATATCATGTGTTTTTAAAACAAAAAAAGTATTTTGTTTGGTGTCACGTAAAATGCAGAATTGTAGCAATTCACGTTGTTAATTTTGTTTATTTTCAAATAGTTCTGTGGTAAGTTCTTCCAATCATCTTGCAGGATTTACCATTGACTTTGGCTGCACTTTGTTCTTTATTTTGTCCAAATGATACCATTCATATCATTGAGTTGCCTATGGCTTTTGCACAGTACTGTAATATACAGTATACACATTTTACAAGATTGACAATATGCTTTGCTTCATCAAACTAATATACAATTTAAAAATAATTGTTTTTGAATGGCATGGCATTTAAGTAACTGATCTACATAAATACATATGTCTCTTCATAGTGAATGACACTTGGAAATTATAACTATAGATCACAGCTACAGAGTCTCGTTCTATGCACAGACATGCTCCCCGTATATGAATCTGTTTTCTTCAAGGTTCCCCGGTTTTCCTCCCATATACCAAGATGTGTGGATTAGGTTGTCTGGTATCTCTAAGGGGGCCTGTTGTAAATAACAACAATATTTATTTCTATAGCACATTTTTCTCCACAGGATATAGCTTAAAGTGTTTTACAAGATGTCTAAAAAATAGATGTAAAAAAAGAAAAACAAATTAAGTATGAATTATAATAAATAAATAATAAACCAATATGGACTTACATAAAATAGATGTCCTTATATACAGTATAATATCATATTCTAATTCTCTAAAGATGAGTACAGTGATAAGGTCAGATGGTCGGGAGGACAGAAAAATTAAAAACAAAACTGTTAAGCTGAAGAAAAAAACAAAATCTGCAGAGTTTCCAAAGGCAAAAGACCACCTAGCCCCCACTGAGCATTCTGGCTAACATTAGTGTTCTTAATTCATTCTTCATTGTTTCAAGGCTTTGTCCCAGAAGATTGGATGCAGTGGGTCTCGTGAACAGAACTTTGATCTGGTGGTGGTGGTGGTACAGAACGCCACCACAGAAAATCCAGAAAAGAAAGCAGAGAAAGTAGAGATTAGTAAAGATTGCAAATCCATGACGAGTATGAGAGTTCTATGAATGTATATTCTATTAGAAGTACAATTAACATGTAGCTACGAAAAAGCCAAACTAAAAAAGATGTTTTTCAGGAGTTTTTTTTTAAATGTTCCATGGTGTTAGTCTTGTGTATCTCCGTTGGGAAAGTATTCCAGATTTTTGGTGCATAACACCAAAAATCCGGCTTGCCACTTCTTTTCTGCTTACTTCTTGAATTAAGCAGACCACTATTAGAACATCTAAGGTCATTACTTGGAATGTAGGGGAACAGACATTCAAATTTGCTGGATTATTTAAAGCTTTATATACCATTAGTAGCATTTTAAAATAAATTCTCAAAGACCCAGGTAACGTATGTAATGACGCTAAAGCTGGTGAGATGTGCTCAAATTTTCTTTTTCTGGCTAGGATTCTTGCTGTGCCTGCTGAACTAGCTGCAGCCAATTGATGTCTTTCTTAGTCTGTTAGGAGTACATTACAGTAATGTAGTCAGCCAAAAACAAAAGCGTGCATTAACTTCTCAGCATCTTGCAATGTTACAAGAGGTCTAACTTTTGCAAAATGTTTAGTTGTATGTTTGAGTGGGACCTGAAATGGACTGGCAGCCCATCTGGGGTTGTTTACCTGTTTTGCTTCTTAGTTCTGCTGGAGAAAACTGTGTTTGAAAAAGAGGTGGATGGAGGGTAGCAACACCACAAGCACATAAAGTAAGTATTTTGTAACATCAGAGGATTTCTGATTTTGGTAAGAAAAGACATACTGCTAGCGTTAGGGTAAAGTGTCAGTTCCTGACTGGTCTTGGTAAGTGTTAGTGTGGGGGTGTGTGTCAGTGGGCCCTGTGATGGAGTGCTTATCAGGAAAGGTTTTTGAATTAAATTAAGTGGGCTAGAGAAAGTTACAGTATTTAATGTTATGGATGCTAAGTCTTTATTAAGTAGCAGGACTTGCATGTATTGCAAGAGAGATGAGAAGGAAAACTAAAATACCCCTAACTCTCAGAGAATCAGCTTAACAGAAATCATTGTCACATGCAAGGGGAAAAAATGACAACTTCCTGGTTTCAACTGTTCCGATATAAAGGGGAAAGTGTTTAAAATGGCACAGTAGACTAGCAGCCCCCTGCTCCTATCTGTAGCATAGACAACCTCAGCCAACCCAAAGAGCCTACAAGCCACATTTTCTTGATTGCTTTGGTGTTATTTAAATGAAGTAAATTTGTTGTTCGAGGGCATTAATTACAGAGGACACATAAGATGTCAGTGATCTACTGTGGCCTGCAGGGGGTGCACAGCTCCCCAAACCATACACAAACAGATGCAGGACACAAGTTCAGCACATTTTTTTCTCGTGGGAAACACCTTGCCACCATTTCCCACCTGCACAGCACAGTTCAAAGCACAAGAACACAGCACACTTTTTCTTCTCTCTTTTCTTCTCTTTCTTTCCTTCCACCTCCACTCCTCCTGGCAAACTTTGTCTCCCTTCCTCCCGACTCTGGCTTCCCGAATGGAGTGAAGTGCCTCCTTTTATAGAGCACCTGGAAGTGCTCCAGGTGTCCCATGGTGTTCTTCTGGCAGCATTTCCCGGTGTGGCGGAAGTACTGGAACAAATGGCCCAGCAGTTCCTGCAGCACCCCCTGGCAGCACCCAACTGGAATCCAACAGGGCTGTCCCAAACTCCAACTCCCATGGAGCCCTGTAAGAGTCTGAGGCACCACTGCCACCCAGGGGGGCTGAGATCCAGCACTCCAGAGAGGTAATGCCCTGAATATGCTCTCTCCTTGGGCCCTTCCACTATAGAGGCACCCCAGCCAGGTAAGGGCCTTGGCTGTCCACCACACTGCTTAAACCGGGCATAACTGATCGGCCTGAAGCCAAAGAATTTTTTTGTTTGATGTCTTGATTTCCCATTACAGTGATTCAATAGTGTTGCCAGTGCCACCCCAACGATTTTTGCAACTTTTTGGCATATTATTTTCCAGATCACAACATTCTCCTATACTGGTTGCACTATAAGGTGTTTGTTTCCAGGAAATCTGAGCCTAATGAGCTCAATACCAGTCATACTGTACACAAGTGACCAGGACTTTTGTCGTGAGCATTTTGTTCCAATTATATTAGCCTGGAAAAGGGAATAAAAACCTAATGTCAAGTGATGGTGCAGTAGCCAGAACGAGTGTCAAATACTAAAAAAAAAATGATGAAGAGTAAGAGAATCTATTATGGGAAATGGTGTACTGGTTTATTAGCTATAATTAAGGGAACACTGGGTTATGCAGGATCTTATTTTACTTCTTCTTTATATTTTGAACTGTTGTTAGTTCTGTGTGTTCTCCTTTCATAAAACTAAACAAAAATATTCTCAGGTGGGCAGCATAGCACCACAAATTGTACCGGTGTGGCTTTCTGGTTTGGAAAACCACAATACTTTAAAGTTCAACATTTAGCTCACAATTTGAAGATATGCCAACCGATTATTTAACATTTTTAAGTTGTTCAGGTGTAGGTGGCTTTTTGGCATGCACACTTTATTAACTAAGTGCCTTTTCTTCTTAACCTGTACCCATTACAACCAGGACAGAGTAAAACTTATAATTTGAGTATGTTACCAAATAATAGGCCTACAGGTGACGCTTGATTGCCTTAGGAGCTTATCAACTCACTTGTATGTATAAAATATTTATTCATGTTTTACCTCCCGCTTTCATGTTGAAAAGCTAGTGGAGAAAAAGTTATATGTATACATTTCACTCCAGTAGCTTATAACAACGTAAAGATATTGACTGATGCCATTTATTGACTGTATTTTATCTACGTTTTCAAATAATAGACTCATTATAACATAGCATAACATGACATAAGATTCTCAATCCCACTAAAACCAATTCAGAGTTGCCGAGGGCGAAATCCTCATCTGGAAACATTTTGCACAAGGTAGGTGCCATCTCTGGACAGGTCACAAGTCCATTATAGGGCCTATTCTTGCACACACCCACACTCACTCAAACAGGGCCAATTTAGTATAATCTAACCTGTAATCTGGGAGAATGTGTGAGGAAGACCAGAAGTACTTGGGGAGAACAAGCAGACTCTCCGCAGATAATGACCTGGTGCAGCACTCAAACCCAGGACACTGGTACTGAGAGGCAGCAGTGCTAACCACTCTGACACTGTGCAGCCCAGGCTCATTATATTTTTCATTTTTATTTTAATCACATCCTACCAGGTGAAAATTGTATGGAATATACTGTATGTTATCACTGGGCTTATCTCAGCAGCATGAGGCAGAAGCCAAAACTGGGTGCAGTCCGTTACAGGGTCCACTCAAACTCACAAAGGGCCAATTTCATTTAAAACTGTGTGAAAGTATCCACTGATAATACATATTGATTGCTTTTTATTTAAACTTCCATTTTAACTTAATCTTTATAACAGACTCAATGTATTTTTCCTGAACATGAATTTAGTTCCATTACAGCTTGCAAGTAGAATGCAAACTCATTAAGTTATATTACTGGAAAATGAATTAAAAATTATGCAATGATTATTAACAGTAATGATAATCATGTATTATCGTCATGGAATTTATTTTTAAACAGTGTGAGTAAATGCAGATGAATATGAGGTTGTTAAAAATAACCTAACTTTCAAACATAAAGAAGAACTTAAGTTATAAGTGTTACAGCGGGCAATAAAGGGAATAAATGCCACTGTTGAGCTAATCAATGTTAATTTGTAACTCATGACATTGATATGAAGCAGTTTATCAGTTTTGAAATATATTTAAAATTATTCAACACAGCCTTCTGGCTAACTAAACAAATCCGACTGAGCAAAGGTTGATGCATTCAGTTTCAGTAATGGCAGAGGACAGCTTTTGAAGGTGTGAGCAATATAGTTGACTTACAACTGTTTTCCTAACCATTCAGGAGCAGTAATTATTTTAAATTATCTCTCTTTTTCTTTTCCTTGTTTTACCATTTTTACCAGAGATTGCAATATTATGATTCTACCCTTTTATTTGTTCTAGCCTGGATTTCATCAGCTATCCTATGCATCTGTGTGTGTTGCATTGTTCAACTAAAAAATGTTCAACTCCATAGCGATAACCAGTTAGACCAGTGTTACTCAAACAACAGATAAGTGTATTAGAATGATCGGTAAGGGATCAGAAGATGCACCATGGCGCCCCTGGTCATCAATAATAATAGGTTTCTGACAAGTTAAGTAATTTTTGCCTGAAGTCATATTAAAGTTCTCATTGGTCTGTTTTAGTTGGTAGTGCAACTTGTAATCTCAATAATATGTCTAGTTCTGTTGTAAGTTGTAATTTTGTACTTTGCCTGTAAAAAGAAAATGTTGATGTGGTGACACTGCATCCCAGGTATCACATGGTCACTGTTTCTGAGGTGTTTGCACAGTCTTTTCATATCTCTAAGGGCTTTTTCTCTTTCCTTCCACATCCCAAAGACACGCCAGTTTGGATGTGTCTTATATTAACTGGTAAATCTGAATTGTTTGTGGGTGAGTGGCACCAAATTCAGAGAGACTATGATGCTACTATGTGATATATATGTCATGTGATCCATAACCTCACAGCAGTTTTGATATATACTGTAAGATGGCCACTCATATGACGTCAAAAAATGCAAGAATATGCTAATAACTTGTAGAATGAGAATATTTGTGCAGGCATGATGACCCAATCTTAATTCATGGCAGTCCAGTGTTTTCTAATTCAGGGTGATTGATTTGATCAGAACTTATCATCATTTTCATATTAATGATTGAGGAAATGCATATAAAAATAGGTGCATACTCTCATTACAAATAAAAGTAATAGATAGATAGATAGATAGATAGATAGATAGATAGATAGATAGATAGATAGATAGATAGATAGATAGATAGATAGATAGATAGATAGATACTTTATTAATCCCAAGGGAAAATTACAGTGCATCCGGAAAGTATTCACAGCGCATCACTTTTTCCACATTTTGTTATGTTACAGCTTTATTCCAAAATGGATTACATTCATTTTTTTCCTCAGAATTCTACACACAACACCCCATAATGACAACATGAAAAAAGTTTACTTGAGGTTTTTGCAAATTTATTAAAAATAAAAAAATTGAGAAAGCACATGTACATAAGTATTCACAGCCTTTGCCGTGAAGCTCGAAATTGAGCTCAGGTGCATCCTGTTTCCCCTGATCATCTTTGAGATGTTTCTGCAGCTTAATTGGAGTCCACCTGTGGTAAATTCAGTTGACTGGACATGATTTGGAAAGGCACAAGTCTATCTATATAAGGTCCCACAGTTGACAGTTCATGTCAGAGCACAAACCAAGCGTGAAGTCAAAGGAATTGTCTGTAGACCTCCGAGACAGGATTGTCTTGAGGCACATATCTGGGGAAGGTTACAGAAAAATTTCTGCTGCTTTGAAGGTCTCAATGAACACAGTGGCCTCCATCATCCGTAAGTGGAAGAAGTTCGAAACCACCATGACTCTTCCTAGAGCTGGCCGGCCATCTAAACTGAGCGATCGGGGGAGAAGGGCCTTAGTCAGGGAGGTGACCAAGAACCCGATGGTCACTCTGTCAGAGCTCCAGAGGTCCTCTGTGGAGAGAGGAGAACCTTCCAGAAGGACAACCATCTCTGCAGCAATCCACCAATCAGGCCTGTATGGTAGAGTGGCCAGACGGAAGCAACTCCTTAGTAAAAGGGACATGGCAGCCCGCCTGGAGTTTGCCAAAAGGCACCTGAAGGACTCTCAGACCATGACAAAGAAAATTCTCTGGTCTGATGAGACAAAGATTGAACTCTTTGGTGTGAATGCCAGGCATCATGTTTGGAGGAAACCTGGCACCATCCCTACAGTGAAGCATGATGGTGGCAGCATCATGCTGTGGGGATGTTTTTCAGTGTCAGGAACTGGGAGACTAGTCAGGATAAAGGGAAAGATGACTGCAGCAATGTACAGAGACATCCTGGATGAAAACCTGCTCCAGAGCGCTCTTGACCTCAGACTGGGGCGACTATTCATCTTTCAGCAGGACAACGACCCTAAGCACACAGCCAAGATATCAAAGGAGTGGCTTCAGGACAACTCTATGAATGTCCTTGAGTGGCCCAGCCAGAGCCAAGACTTGAATCTGATTGAACATCTCTGGAGAGATCTTAAAATGGCTGTGCACCGACGCTTCCCATCCAACCTGATGGAGCTTGAGAGGTGCTGCAAAGAGGAATGGGTGAAACTGGCCAAGGATAGGTGTGCCAAGCTTGTGGCATCATATTCAACAAGACTTGAGGCTGCAATTGCTGCCAAAGGTGCATCGACAAAGTATTGAGCAAAGGCTGTGAATACTTATGTACATGTGATTTCTCAGTTTTTTTATTTTTAATAAATTTGCAAAATCCTCAAGTAAACTTTTTTCACGTTGTCATTATGGGGTGTTGTGTGCAGAATTCTGAGGAAAAAAATGAATTTAATCCATTTTGGAATAAGGCTGTAACATAACAAAAGGTGGAAAAAGTGATGCGCTATGAATACTTTCTGGATGCACTGTATATATAATATATATATATCCATCCATCCATCCATTTTCCAACCCGCTGAATCTGAACACAGGGTCACGGGGGTCTGCTGGAGCCAATCTCAGCCAACACAGGGCACAAGGCAGGAACCAATCCTGGGCAGGGAGCCAACCCACTGCAGGACACACACAAACACACCCACACACCAAGCACACACTAGGGCCAATTTAGAATCGCCAATCCACCTAACCGGCATGTCTTTAGACTGTGGGAGGAAACCGGAGCGCCATAATAATATATATATTTAATTAAAATATATGATATGTAGAATACCATTCATAAACCTGCCCAATGATGTGCACACCTACATGTGACCAATTTGAAGCTGTTAATTAACCTATAATGTCCCACACCGAAAAGAAAACTGGGCGAAAACCCAAGCAAAAATTGACACCAGAAAAGCCTCTAAACCTAGGATGTTGGATTGTTGAGGCAGCAGCAGCACTAGCCATTGTACTAACCTATATTAAGCAAGCAACAGAAAATGACAAATATACAGTATATAGTAGTTTCCATAAATATAGCTAATGCTCTGTTGAGTGGTTGTGAACAGTTTTGTAGGTGTGAAACAAGCAAGATATTCAAGAAATATCTTCACATACTTGGTGGCAAAAATCTTAAACAAATTGACAAGACTAAGTGAATGTGGCTGTAGTGAAAGCCTGCCTGAGCAACTGGATCAAATACTCTCTGGTGTTAATGTAGGCATGAGGTAACCAAACCAGCTAAATGGAATCAATGCCCACCCCCTCCACCAATTTAAAATTCCTTGTACTCTGAGGTGATTTTAATCATTATCTTCAACATAAAATGTAAATAAAGGAAAGGTTAAGCAGCTAGGAACCAGGCAGACTTTGTGCTATTACTCATTATTGTCCTTTGCCATAAACATATAATTTGCAAAATGCAAACCTATCATTTATCCCATTGTTTTAGCTGAATAACTGGTTTACATGTTCAGTGCAGTGCCTCAGGTTGGAAAGCCACTGCTGTTCTCCAAGCTGTGGCCAATTACTTGAAGCCAGTTGATAGACAAGCTATGGTGCATTTACATTACACAGCTCAGTACTTACAATATCACAACATTACTTTTTCCTTACTTATTTAATATTATTAATATTTAACTTTTTATATATTATTTGTTTGATTATAGTTATTATCATAGTCTTAGCTTCCTGAATCTGGTAAAAGTGTATGTCATGAAAGAGTGCAATGATAATATAATGTGTGTCAGAAATGGTGGTGTGTAAAACTAGAGCACCTCAAGGAATTGTCCTGTCTCCCTTCCTTTTTACATTCTACAAAACAGACGTCCAGTAAAATACCAGTGCTTGCCACCTATAAAAATTTTCAGATGGCTCCTCCATCATAGGTTGCATTAATAATGGAGACAAGTCACAATACAGGAAGGTTGTGGATGACTTTGTCTTGTGGTGCAGAGAAAAACACCTGCAACTCAATATCAACAAGGCAAAAGATCTGGTGGTGAACTTCAGGCATGCCAAGGAGCTTTTGAGACCAGTCACCATTCAGGTGGAAGAGATGCAGAGCTACAAGAACCTGGGGGTTCACATAAACTGGATTGGTCAGACAAAACAGTGGTAATGTACAAGAATGTCCAGAGCAGACAGTACTTCCTAAGGAGTCTCTGGCCTTTTGATGTGTGCAGTAAGTTCCTGGAAATGCTCTATCTGTCCATAATAGCCAAAGTGATGTTCTACACTGCAGTCTTCTGGGGAAGCAAATTAAGGCCAAAGATGCACAATGCTTCAAGAAACTTACCTGAAAACCCGCTCCATTACAGAACAAACATGGACATGCTGGAAGCTGTTGTAGAAAAGATGTTGGTGACCGAATTGGATGCCATCATGAAAATTCCCCTTCACACCTCCCAAGAGGTGGAGCACCTTTTACCCATAGGCTCATTTCAACATGGTGTGTTAAGAAGCACCACTCTGGATATTTTCTGCCCACAGCTGTCAGGCATTTGAATGCTTCATCCTGACATACTCTTTAAATTCATTTTGAAATTTCTGCACAATATACATTTATTTATTTATGTATTGATTGATTGATTAGCTGTATTATTTGTCCTATGAGTCTCTATCCTTGTATCCCTATGGCCAGAATGTGGATCCCAATGCCATAGTGCAGTGATGGGGACACTGTGCTGTAAAAATGGTGCCATCATTCAGATGAGATGTAAAACTGAGGTCCTGACTCTCTGTGGTCATTAAAGACCTCCGGGCATCATTTGTAAAAAGTAAGGTGTATCCCGATTTCCTGGCTAAATTGCCCGTTACAGCCCGGTTAATCTGGCCTCCTAATCATGCCCTACTTCTAAATGGCTAACTTTTTCTCACCCCTTTACCACCTAACACATAATGTGTGCTGAACATACTGGCGCAAACTGGCTGCCGTCACTTCATCCAGGTGGATGCTGCACATTAGTGGTGAATGAAGTGGCTCCCCACTCATTGTGTAAAGCTCTTTGAGTACCTTAAAAAGTGCTATATAAATGCAATGTATTATTATTATTATGTTTCTGCTGCTGTATGTATCTGAATATCCCCTTGGAATTAATAGCATTTATCTAATCTAATCTAATTTAATCTAATAATCTTAGATTTTCTATAAATTGGAATTATTTTAATTTCAAAAACAGTATATTTTTTTCAACAATCTAGAGCATCCTTTCGATTCTGGATGTTTGCCAGAACTGACTGCGTCTATCACCATGACAATTACTTGCACTGCTGTTCTAAATGCATTGATCTTCCTTGTTACAAGCATACCATCTTCCTGATGAAGACAGACAGATTTATTCAGAACAAATGTCACAGGTTAGGACTTCCTTTCCTTGGTTTAGTATCACACTTGTGCCTTGGGTTTTAGTGTGGCTGCCACATGTTATTCCTTTCTTTAAATAATTGAGAGAATGTTATATTTTCTCTGAATCTGACACAAATGCCAACACTGTCAGTTTTTGTTATGAATGATTGCCCATATGATATTAGGTTGCCAGAGGCAACAAGACCACCAGGTTGACACAGAACAGGAGGAAGTCCTCAGCAAAAGGGTGAAGTCCAACCTGATAGCAATAGATGCCCTGCTCATACCAGTGTGGCAGGGCTGGTATTAAGTGCTCTGTTCTGCATGTATGCTGGGTACTCCTAGAGGGCCAGGTGTGCCACAATTAATGAGAGAGGAATATACTCTGGTTGGGAGTATGGCAAGTTTCCCCAAGATATTACAGAGCACCTGATCGTCTAAGACGTGAGAAAGTGAGGCCGCATTGACTAAATGGAGCACTTAATGGAGGACCCAGAAAGACATCAGCCCAGTCCAACCTCTATTTATAATAGATATTTTATTGTCCAAAATGAAATAAATAGGGAAGGTAAAATAAAAGAGTCCAAAATAACACAAAGTGTAAACAAACTAATCACAATGCTGATCTGGGTTTGTCTAAACACAACAGGGCTAACTTCCCAATTCTCAAATGAAGTATGCTCCCTCAGACATCCCAGTTGTCTCTTTGCTTGACGTAATGGCCTACTCATCTTTCTTCTTCTACAGGTGAACCCTTGCCTCTACTGCTCTTCTAACCGCAACCTTGTCTGTTTGAGGAGGTGGAGGTCCTTATACGGGTAAGCCCAGATCTGAGAGTACTGCATTTTGAGAGAAAGTATATCCTAGGTCACATCTGAAACAATTATTCCCAAGAGCCTTTTCAGTACTTTGGATCCCTGTATGTGAGTAGCGTCTCAATGGAGGTTTATAGCACTTTTATATTACTGGCCAGGTAATGGGATCTAATCTACGATGTGTACCAACCTGTACCTTTCCTGCTAACTGTTACACCACACAGGATATGCAGGATATTAGAATAACTCCTATCAAATAGGCAGCAGCATATGGTTTCAAGCACAGATGGTTGAAATGATTTTGTCTGTTTAAAAGTGAAGACTGAAAGGTGGCAACTTGGAAATCTCTGTCGTGATAGGTGGCTGTAAATTATCTGTGATGGGAAGGACAGGATTTGTGCTGCCTATTTATGGCTAAATCCATGGAAACTCTCTGAGAAACTGTCAATTGAAGATTCATAGTGCCGGGAAAAGAGGAGCTACTAGATGGAATCCCAGCCTGGTTTTATCTAGACCGGAAAAAAACAGCCCTCTCTGAAATTGGGGAGCATTTTAGAGCCACCTGATGGTTTCCTGATTCTGGAGTTAGTAAGGTAGATTAGGTGAACTGCTTAAATAATGGAATAAAGGAGCCAGGGTCTGGAGAGTGAGAGAAAGAGAGTGATTATTGGTAGCATAGAAGGCAAGCCACTCCACCTGCTAGATAAAGTTGAAGTCAGACCTAGAGCCTCTATTTTAACATCTGTTTATTTCATACTATTTATTCTCCCATGTTTTCATCCTTCCCTTGTGCTATTTTGTTACTAAATGTACACATTTTATTTACTTCTCTGCGCACTACTTTTCATTTAGTTTGCAGAGTGTCCACCACATGGATCCCACCAACCACAATCTGCCTTTAATTATGCAGCTTGTAACATTGTGAGCACTACCACAAAGAGGCTAACATAAGGGCTGTAATATTATCTTGTCCAACTAAAGAAATCACCAATATGATCCACTGAACATTTCAGTGCAACAGTACAACTGGTGTGATACACAGTGCAGATGGAGCTCCACTTGACAAACACAAACATTGATTAATAAGTGAAATACAGAACTCCAGAACATTATAGGAGAACAATGAAGGAAATTAGATACGCACAGTGTAGTAACTACACTACAGGTGGAAGCAAAAATAAAACAAAATCAAAAAATCCAATACCATCTTTTAAAGATGAAAACTAGTGTTTATTTTGTAAATCATGAGGTGCCTGAACTCATAGCAGAATGAGAATGCACCAAAAATGGCAATTTGGTCACTGGCCTAATTAATATATTAAACCAGTCCTGTTTATACAGTACTTGCAGTCTTAGATTGTTCTGCTGTCCACATTTTATGAAGCATACAATATCCAAGTGTTACTCATTGCAAAAGAACCTGGAACGTCTATCTAGACTGAATTATTAGATCACTTAAAACATTCAAGTCTTATTACAAAGGCTTTTTTTGGATCCATTTTCAACGATGTAAGTCTCTTTAACTGTAAATGCAAAACAGTGCTGTCAAATGTTTTCAGCATTCAGTGACAGTATGGAACTGATTTCTTTTGAAAAATGTAAAAGTGTAGAAATCGCTTGACACCTGTGAGTCCTTTTAAAAATCTGCATTAAGGTCATGTACTGCATAAGAAGCTATTGTATTTATTTATTAAGCTGACACTTTCATCCATAGCAACATTCAAATTGTAGTTGTCTTTGTATTTAACACAGGAAATAACGTGCATAGGGTCACGCAGTGAGTAAGTGTTGCAGACTAAACCAGCAGCCTTGTGGTTTACAATTCAGCTGCTTGACCACTAGGCCACATTTTTTTTATAATCAAGTGACTATGATTTAATAATCTAGCTGTTAAATAACTCACATTTAACTGATTTGCTGACCTTGTTGTTTCCATTTCAGAGAAAAAAATATTAATGAACTACAACACTCATTCATCAACAACACACTATTTCCAATTTAGTTAAAAAGCTGTAATTTAGCAGAATGGTACATCTAGGTCATTTTGTATCTGCTAAGAAAGGACAATTCAATATATCAATATTTAGTGGTAAACCCCCTGCCCCCCAACCCCCAATAGAAAACAAAATATCCCAAAATCTCAAAAATGCCTTGACAGTGTGACACATAGGGGGCACTATTGCTCCCATGAACCCTCAGATCAGATGCCAGACACCAGATAAAAGTCCAATAATTAAATTTATTCGGACAATAATGTGCACCAAGCACCCTCCACTCCACAATACTCATAAATAACACAATACTGTAATACACTAATCAATCCTCCACTCCAGACGTGTTGTCACCCTTCCTCCCAACTCAGCTCAACGCTCTGGTGTTTCCCACAGTCTTTTATAGTCCTTGACCTGGAAGTGCTTCTGATCCTTCAGTCCATGTGATTACCCAGCACTTCCGGGTCAGGTGAAAACTCTTCTTCTTCTTTAGCCCAGAAGTACTTTATTTCTTCTGTCCTCATGACAGGGAAGTATTTCTGGGCTATACGGATAATGCACGTCCTTGAGCCTCCCTGCAGCGTTTTCTGGTGGCCCCCATGGTATCCAGCAGGGCTGTAAAGGAAAACTCCAAGGTCCATGATGCCCTGCTGGAATTCAGGGCATCTCCACACTGCAGGAAGGGCTCCACCTGGCGGCTTGGGGGTATTGGCTGGGATAAGCTGCTGGCCATAGTCCACAACAGTTTTTAATGAAATTTGCTGATGTTATAGAAAAAAGAAATTTAGCCGACAAATGTTTTTATATATTTCTAGATTTGTCAATAATAATGTTGTAGTGAGGGGTCTTTTCTAACGTACTGCATCCTTTTCTCATCACAGTGCTGAGAAGAGATCGCACAGAGTGATGGGGCTTAATGCGCATGTAAATTAAGGCTGTCTACAGAAAGGCAGCACTAGCAACATGGTGGAAGGAATGAAGAAGTGTTCTGCAAAGGAAAAAGAAAGGGCTTGAAGGGATCCTCAGTTTCATATTCAAATCTCAAAAAGCTCTAATTTCAAGACCCCCACTCCTCAATATCATATACCAAAATAAATGTACTCCAATCTCTAAATGTGACACACACACCCTGTACCCGGTCCCCACTACTCAATATCATAAAATAAAATAAACTTGTTCTGAGATGGACCACTAAAGTAAAATGAGAAGTAAAATTTTTTAGACATTGTGAGTGGGATCAAGATGTTGACAACACAGTACCTTCAGTATACACTGGAAAGGGTAATATGTGGCATGAGCTGTAAAGTGGAAAGAGGAAGGTTTGGCAAGGCTCAAGTAAGAGACGCTCAACAATAAAGCTTGAGTCTGGTTGCTGGTGAACAGGGAGAAATAGAAGAGGAGTGTTTATTTGGGATCCAACACAAGCAGGTAACAATGGAGTCCATTTAAATATCAGTACAGCTCAGTTAATGCGGCCCACATGACCAAAAAAGAAGAGGGGTGGATACTGTACATATACTGTACTTCACAAGATTATTTCTTTTTGCCTGTTCTCTACTGTCCAGTCCTTACTTCTCTCCTATTTTAAACCTCATTCCTTTATAAAAAATTCTTCCCTTTGTTATTTACATTTAAGACTCGCTGTCTTCTTTTCTCTTCCAACAAAGTTGTCTCCACAATTCATTTACACAACCACCCAGCAATCATTTAAGAAACCTCTGAACAAGAGTAACAGCCTTCGGTTTGTTCCACTTCAGCCACTACAGAAAACAACCCTAAAATGAAAATATTCAATTCATTGCACTGCCTAAAAGTGCAACATATAAACTACACTGCAGTTTGTACTAAGTTAAAGGTTAAAGTACAACCTGATTCAGTGTTACAAATATCCAAATTTACAATAAAAAAAAAAAATGGAACCTTGAACAGACAACTGATAAAAAACATTAAAAATAAGTCTTAAGTGAACAACTTAAGCAAATGAAAATAATAATAACTGTAATAATAAAATTAAAAAATAATAGTAAAAATTCCCATCATTCTTACTGATTACTCATTTCAATTGAAAATAATAGTTTCCTTTAAAATTATGTTTTGCAGTGACCATCAGCCAAAGCCAAGGCCAGTTATTAGTAAAAGCAAGTATTGATGGAAGGAATGTTTTGGTCATGTGCAATTGTACAAGTATGTAGCATATGTAACAATAAGGAGCTCCAGTGTACTGATACTATTAGACCTTGGTAAAAAAATACAAACATTGCATACAAAAAAGTGCTGATTTAGTTAAATAGTACTTCTGAAAAATCTGATTAACCAATGGCATTGTAACTGAGGCCCATTGTCTTTGGAAATTTCCTGAGTGAAGCCAGGTAACAGAGCTACTTTTACATAAGGGAATGTAGAACATTATAGTGACAAACAGCAATCACTGATGATAGGAGATGTACAATGGACAAAACAATGTAAAGGAATGTAGAATGGAAGAGTAATAAACAAGAGCCTAAAATAAGGGTGCACATGCAGGTAGACAAGGGGTAACGTGTTCAGGAGCCTGACTGCCTGAGGGAAAAAGCTGTTGTTCAGTCTGGCAGTGTTGGTCTGCAGGCGCCAATACCTTGGGCCAGATGGAAGCAGGGAAAAGAGATTGTTCTTCCATAATGCTGG
The DNA here is from genome assembly GCF_900747795.2 of Erpetoichthys calabaricus. Taxonomy (NCBI): domain Eukaryota; kingdom Metazoa; phylum Chordata; class Cladistia; order Polypteriformes; family Polypteridae; genus Erpetoichthys; species Erpetoichthys calabaricus. Next base: position 144,514,790 of record NC_041400.2, on the reverse strand, counting down.
AAGTCTCACAAATGCAGCGCTCTGTGAACATGTCCATGATGGAAGAGAGAGAACACCCAAGAATGGTTTCATCAGCATAAGCTATTCGTGGTATGGACTTTATATTAGACACGTTACAGCAAACAGTGATGCATGCTTTTATAACCCCTTGTCTAGAATTCTTTTTGGAATTAGCCAGGCCTCCATTACTCGCCTACAGCTGGTGCAAAATGCCGCTGCTCGGTTTTTAACTGGTATAAGCAAGCATGAACATGTTACCCCAATTTTGGCTTCCCTTCTCTGGCTTCCAGTTAGTTTTTGAATCCATTTTAAGATCCTTGTATTTGTTTTTAAATCCTTTAATAGTTGTGCCCATTTTATCTGTCAGAACTGCTGCACCCATGTGTACCGTCTCACTCTCTCAGGTCAGCAGACCAGCTGCTTTTATTTGTTCATAAGACACGACGCAAACTTAAAGGTGATCGGGATTTTTCAGTTGCAGCTCCAAAACTCTGGAACGATTTGCTATTGCATGTTAGGCAGGCTCCTTCACTTGTTGTCTTTAAATCTTATTTAAAAACACACTTTTACTCCATGGCTTTTAACCCAGTTTGAGATGTTGACTACCTGTGGATTTTTTTACTGTGAATTTCTTCAGCTCTTATGTGTTTCTGTTTCTTTTACCCTTTGGTTATTGTGTGTCTTATATGTCGGGTTTTATTGTACAACACTTTGGTCAGCCTTGATTTTGTTTTTAAAGTGCTTTATAAATAAATAAATACAGTTCTTATACCAGAGAGTGGTGCAACTGGTTAGGAAACTTTCAATGGCGTCCCTGTAGAATGTGGCATGGAAGGTTTTCCTTCTTCAGCTGGCACAGAAAGTGGAGTTGCTACTGTGTATTCTTAGTCGAGGAGGATGTATTGATAGACCATGCCATACCTCCACCAGGTGCCCACTAAGGAATTTGGTGTTTTACACTCTCTCTGCCACAGAATGTTTGATGTACAGTGGGGGGAGGGCATGGTTGGTCCTGCTGAAGTGTATAATTATACCTTTAGTTTTATCAACAATGAAAGACAGGTTGTTGCATGCCAGCTTCTCTACTTCCATTCTGTACTTTGTCTCATCATAATTGGTGATAAGATCGGCTACAACTGTGTCATCAGCAAACTTGATGGTGCTGTAGGGGTTGTATGTCACAGTACAGTCATGAGTTAGCAAGGTGAACAGAAGTGGGCCGAGCACGCATTCCTGGGGGGCTCCAGTGCTCAGTGTTATGGTTCTGGAGATGTTATTGCCAGATAGATTTAACAAAATTCAGTTTTAGAGAAAAAGAGCAGTTATTACAACTGTGTGGATTAGATTTTAGTATGGAAAAGGTGGAATAAAAAGGGGCATGTTTTACAGGACTGTTTATGGTTGAAACGATTCCTATCTGATAGTGGAGAACACTTGGTGGAGGGATTGATCTTGAATAATGATGACTGACTGCTAAGCGGATAAATGTGGGAGATGAGGCCTACTCAGGATGAGTATGCCCTTTAAAACTGTGTCCAGAGAGATGTTTAAAAATGTTGTGTGCAAAGCAAGTAGGGAAAGAGAGTGTGATTGCTTCCTGCTCATTATCAGCATGTGGTTGGGATCGCCTAGAGGCATGATGTCATGTAGCTATGGGGCTTGAATCATCACATTTTTTTGCTCCAGTTCTAAGAAGAAGATTGCAGGGCAGTTTTGTGTACATTATATTCATGACATTATACTTTAAAACTTTATTTGTAATTAGTTTTAAATGCATTGTATTGTTTTCTTTCTGTATATCAGCTGATTGGCAATACAGTGATCCTTCGCTATATCGCGCTTCGCCTTTCGCGGCTTCACTCTATTGCGGATTTTATATGTAAGCATATTTAAATATATATCGCGGATTTTTTGTTGGTTCGCGGATTTCTGAGGACAATGGGTCTTTTAATTTCTGGTACATGCTTCCTCAGTTGGTTTGCCCAGTTGATTTCATACAAGGGACGCTATTGGCAGATGGCTGAGAAGCTACCCAACTTACTTTTCTCTGTCTCTCTTGCGCTGACTTTCTCTGATCCTGACATAGGGGGTGTGAGCAGGGGGGCTGTTCGCACACCTAGACGATACGGACGCTCGTCTAAAAATGCTGAAAGATTATGTTCACGTTGCTACCTTCTGTGTGCAGCTGCTTCATGAAGCGACATGCTGCACGGTGCTTCACATACTTAAAAGCTCAAAGGGCACGTATTGATTTTTCACTGTTTTGTTTTTCTCTGTCTCTCTGTCTCTCTCTCTCTCTCTCTCACCCTGCTCCTGACGGAGGGGGTGTGAGCTGCCGCCTTCAACAGCTTTGTACCGGCGGTGCTTCGCATACTTAAAAGCCAAACAGCCCTATTGATTTGTTTGCTTTCCTCTCTGTTTCTGACAGCCTGTGCTCCTGACGCGCACTCCTTTGAAGAGGAAGATATGTTTGCATTCTTTTAATTGTGAGACAGAACTGTCATCTCTGTCTTGTCATGGAGCACAATTTAAACTTTTGAAAAAGAGACAAATGTTTGTTTGCAGTGTTTGAATAACGTTCCTGTCTCTCTACAACCTCCTGTGTTTCTGCGCAAATCTGTGACCCAAGCATGACAATATAAAAATAACCATATAAACATATGGTTTCTACTTCGCGGATTTTCTTATTTCGCGGGTGGCTCTGGAACGCAACCCCCACGATGGAGGAGGGATTACTGTAAAGTTCTGTCTTACTTTACAAACTGCATTTGTCCAAATGGAGACAATACATTGGGGCTGGAACACAAATGGAGTGTGTAACTAACATAGGCAATTAGTGTAGGCAGTGAGCTGCATTTAAATCCCTCAGACTTTTCATTTGCATCTTTGTGACATCTTTGGTTTGAGAACACATGACGTAAAAGGTGATACATTACAGCTGCAGTTGCAGTAATTTCCAGTTACATCCATTCTTTGAGCTAATTTGTGCTTGTAAATGATTGTCTTGCACTGACAAATCGTACTTCTGCATTTTTAAGTACACAGGTTTATGACTAATTATTTATGTGTACAGTACATTGACATTTGCACAACAGTGTCTTTTCTTGATAAAATAAGTTCTGTTTGTGTCAGTTCTCACAAACTGAAGAGTGTCAGCTAAAATGCTGGAAGCAGCAAAATCTGTGGTAGCTGGTATGGAAGCAAAAGTTGAACTGGTGGGAACTTCTGCCTTAAAGATTAAGCAAGCAATCATATTACGCCTTAATTTGACCAAAAAAAGTACCACTCACTGAAAGTCAAAAAGACTTTGAGTTTGCTCATGAATGGTCTTGGTTACATTTTCATACAACAAGCGTGTTCCTTGGGATTCCAGTGTGGCTGTTTCTTAATCAGAAGCAAATTCTTTCAACTGAACTTGTATACCACAATTAAAAAGTTTCTAAGGTCAGTATTAGAATTGAACTAATTTTTCAATCTGAACGAAAATATACCAATTTAAACCATAAAACATTTGTATTCTACTAGAAAGTATCTTGCAGACAGTGAGGACTAGTGGTTAAGACTTTGGACTTCAGACCCTTCAAATCCTGCTACTGACACTGTGTGACCATGAGAAAGTCAATTCAAACGGAGAAAGAAATAAACCAATTGTATCTCTTAAATGTTGTAATATGCCTTGGATAAAGGTGTCAAACAAATAATAAGTAACGAAAATGAAAACACCAGCTTAGAGTAGAAAATAATATGCATGGAATTCATTGCACTGATAGTGGTATTATAAAACAAGCAGACATTCCATAACACCCTGAAACACACCCATTTCTTTTCCCTAAGTAATCCCTGCCTTATTCTCTTTGCCATTGTCCATATTTTCCATGATCTTCTTGTCCTTGGCCCTGTCTCTCATTTTAGATTGCCTAGCAACAACTTTAGAGGGGCTTTGGATGTAAGTATCAGGCCAGGCTTTTTGCCTCCACTCAGCATTTGTTTGTTGAGATTTTTTGTGCTTTGGGCTTGCAGCTATTTTTCTTGGTGGTGCTTCTGTGCCTGACTGCATGCCTGCTTAGGATTTTCTGTCTTTATGTTCTGTCAGGACAATCCTGAAGATGTCTTTGCCTTCCAGTCTCACAATATTTATTGCAATTTCTAGCTTCTGGCCTTCTTTCACTGCCTGGCCTGCACCTCTACTGTCACTTCACCCTTTCAGAACACTTCTCTTGTAAAGATGTAAACTGCAGAAAGGAAGAAAACACTAATGTCCAAGATTGTCTCTCTTTAATTAAAGCAACCTCCTGAATGTCAACAGCAAACATACTACTGCTGGCAGCACCAAAAAAAGGCATTTTAGGAGACAAGATCACAACGCAAAAGGCCACCCTTAACTAAGGATTTCTTCAAAACGTCAGCAATGTAATGCAAGAATTGCACTCTCCCCACTGGAAAAAACTGCAATATGCAAGCTAGCAGTTCCTCACGCTGACATGACACATTTTGTAATCACAATCTTTCTTCCATCAAAGGAAATGTGTTGTAATGCCCGGGGTGCGTACAGCTGCCCTTACCCGACACACACACGCAGGACACAAGTTTCACCACACACCACACAGTCCCTTCTTTTAATAATAATAATAATTCATCACCAGTCCTTCCACCTCCACTCCTCCTCATGAGCTTCGCCTACTTCCTCCTGACTCAGGCCATTAAGTGGTGGTGACTGGCTCCTTTTTTAGGTTCTGAGAGTGTTCCACGTGGTTCATCAAGATTACCTGGAATCACTCCCAGGTGTGGTAGAAGTCCATTATAGGGCTCTGTAGCTCCCCCAGGCGTGTGCCACAAAACCCAGCAGGGCTGTACCAAACTCCAGCTCCCAGCGTGCCCTGCGGGAATCCGTGGTGCCACAGCCACCCAGGAGGGCTGCCCTCATGCGTCCCAGGAGAGGTATTCCCTCATCAATGCTCTCTCCCCTGGTACTTCTATTCTGTTGGTTATGGCCATGGCTACTCGTCACAGTGTATAGTTTGAATGCACTAAAACAGAAACAATTCAATGAGTTGACAAGCAGAACAGAGGACAACAACATTACACATGCAATGTGTGCAAGATAAAAGCCATTTGTTTATTCAGTGGTTTATTGTACCAATCTGATGGAATATTTAGATTTAAAACAGATGTGATAATGTAAATGACACTAATGATTAGTGTAAAAAGTTTTCACATTGATTTTATTCTACCTGGTCAATGGGCAGACAGATAATGTGCTATATGGAGACTTTAAAAGAACTGTGTAACTGTGCGCTTAAAAGCTACACGTATTACAAAGCCATGCCAACTGATAATACCAAGGAAATTAACCTGTGTACCATAGCTTGCTGAACGTGGCAGTAGTTCAAAGTCATTTGCAGTTCACATTACAGTATGTGGAAGATTTGGTCAATGTGAACATCAAGATCAAAATATACAGGTAGCTGACATAATGAAACACTGTAATGTAAATAATCACCTATATGGACCATCTGCAACCAACCTCTGTTGAAACTTCTAGGGCTGTAGATTAAGGTAATTGGAAAAAGTAAATCACAATAATGCTTGTATAAGTGAAGTATTTATGGTGCTGCCATTGTCAACATTTAAGTTTCCCTATCTTACCTATTAATCTTACCTATTGTGAGGTTTGTGGGGGTGCACATTTTAAATAAATAATCGTAGTCCTGAGGGTGCAGCCTCCATGTGGGTACAGGTGCACATGTAGATGTGCAAGCAGGTTGATTGGGATACTTGGCCGATCGCGCATTCATGTGCAAATGCGAGTTGATTGGTCAGCTTCTTCATTCACACCTCGGAGCAGGTGGATGACTGCACTTTCACCTGACCAGTGCTATAAAGGGAGCCTGCATGGCGAAATCAGGAAGGAACAATTGGATGAGAAGAAGAAGAAAAAAAAGAAAAAGAACAACAACAATTCAGAGAATAGAGGAAGAGGTGAGCTGTCTGGTGTAAACCAGGCAGCAACAACAACACATGAAAGAGGAGAAAGAGCAACCGGGGCCCCACAAGCAGTGTATATAGTATGCTCGCTGAATAGTGTAGGAATGGGGATGGTGAGTGGCCTTCTCAGGTGTCCAGGTAGTGCCATGCTGGCATATGGGATGACAGAGGTCTTGCTGTTCTCATCCCCAGAGGATGCCGGTCAAGGCAGTCGGGATAGGAGTCGGGAGAGATGGCGTCTCCAACACTTGGAAAACCTGCTGGCATGAGCTGGGGAGATGTAGAGTGAAGGACACCCTGGGCTGGCTAAGGAGGACCTTACTGCGAATATGGTTTTTACCTGGAACTGAGCAACTGTTTTATGTAGATTTCAGAATTTTTGCTTTTATCCTCCAAGTTACACTGGATTTTATTATTTTATTATTGATGCACAGCACTTTTTGGACACCAGGTTTTGTAAATAAAAGCACCAGAGCACTTGCACCTACCTTTGTTGACTGTATATAATTCAATTAATAGAATAAAAGGACGCAAAAGAACTATAATAATTTGAAAAAGTAGTTCTAACAAAAGCAAGGTGCTTAAAGGGAAACAACTAAAAGGGTTACTAATAATCTCAAAAGGAACAATATAATGAACAAAATGGAAATCTACGCTGTAATTCTAACAACTAAAGAATTGTCACACTTAGAGATCTCACCAATTCAATACCCTAACACAATCTTAATTACCAAAACCTAAAAGGAGAATTTTAAAAAGCCCAGAAGCAACTCAAGCTTACATTGTTGCTTTTTATTCTTCTTTGGTTCATCCTTTCCTTGCATCTAAGTTAAAGATAAAGTAAATATTTTGTAAATGGATTATTTCACCATTATAGTCAAATAGATTCAGAAGGTCTAAACTTTTTTTACATACTCTTTTTCTTCTGAAAAATGCTAAATACATTCAAATGAAATGAGAAGTGGATGTAATAGCATATGTCATA